>NC_091468.1:30647800-30834774 GCF_027789765.1 Dendropsophus ebraccatus | reverse complement strand
CTGCAATTCCCATAGAAAATCAATGGCGTCTCTATTCAATTGTGTGGAGCGCATATCAGGTGGGATTTTCTCTGCCGGCTTAAGAGATACACGTGAAACTAAAGCCGATCCTGGGTGCCTAGGGTGCCTGTCATCCAATCCGCACTGAATTTCATTTCTAGCACATAGCCAAAAAATCGCCCCATTGACTTACATTGGAGTGCAGAAAAGGTCATTTTTTCTCGGTCCCTTTAAGAGGTAGGAGTTAAACAAGCTTAGGTCTGCGGTGCCCAGGGGGGACCCCATCCAGCCCAGCACTGAGTTTCATTCCTACCACCTTAGGAAAAAAAGTCATTATTTTGAGGCTTAGAAGTCATTTCTGCAATTCCCATAGAAAATCAATGGCGTCTCTATTCAATTGTGTGGAGCGCATATCAGGTGGATTTTCTCTGCCGGCTTAAGAGATACACGTGAAACTAAAGCCGATCCTGGGTGCCTAGGGTGCCTGTCATCCAATCCGCACTGAATTTCATTTCTAGCACATAGCCAAAAAATCGCCCCATTGACTTACATTGGAGTGCAGAAAAGGTCATTTTTTCTCGGTCCCTTTAAGAGGTAGGAGTTAAACAAGCTTAGGTCTGCGGTGCCCAGGGGGGACCCCATCCAGCCCGCACTGAGTTTCATTCCTACCACCTTAGGAAAAAAAGTCATTATTTTGAGGCTTAGAAGTCATTTCTGCAATTCCCAAAGAAAATCAACGGCGTCTCTATTCAATTGTGTGGAGCGCATATCAGGTGGGTTTTCTCTGCCGGCTTAAGAGATACACGTGTAACTAAAGCCGATCCTGGGTGCCTAGGGTGCCTGTCATCCAATCCGCACTGAATTTCATTTCTAGCACATAGCCAAAAAATCGCCCCATTGACTTACATTGGAGTGCAGAAAAGGTCATTTTTTCTCGGTCCCTTTAAGAGGTAGGAGTTAAACAAGCTTAGGTCTGCGGTGCCCAGGGGGGACCCCATCCAGCCCGCACTGAGTTTCATTCCTACCACCTTAGGAAAAAAAGTCATTATTTTGAGGCTTAGAAGTCATTTCTGCAATTCCCATAGAAAATCAACGGCGTCTCTATTCAATTGTGTGGAGCGCATATCAGGTGGGAATTTCTCTGCCGGCTTAAGAGATACACGTGAAACTAAAGCCGATCCTGGGTGCCTAGGGTGCCTGTCATCCAATCCGCACTGAATTTCATTTCTAGCACATAGCCAAAAAATCGCCCCATTGACTTACATTGGAGTGCAGAAAAGGTCATTTTTTCTCGGTCCCTTTAAGAGGTAGGAGTTAAACAAGCTTAGGTCTGCGGTGCCCAGGGGGGACCCCATCCAGCCCGCACTGAGTTTCATTCCTACCACCTTAGGAAAAAAAGTCATTATTTTGAGGCTTAGAAGTCATTTCTGCAATTCCCATAGAAAATCAACGGCGTCTCTATTCAATTGTGTGGAGCGCATATCAGGTGGGTTTTCTCTGCCGGCTTAAGAGATACACGTGAAACTAAAGCCGATCCTGGGTGCCTAGGGTGCCTGTCATCCAATCCGCACTGAATTTCATTTCTAGCACATAGCCAAAAAATCGCCCCATTGACTTACATTGGAGTGCAGAAAAGGTCATTTTTTCTCGGTCCCTTTAAGAGGTAGGAGTTAAACAAGCTTAGGTCTGCGGTGCCCAGGGGGGACCCCATCCAGCCCGCACTGAGTTTCATTCCTACCACCTTAGGAAAAAAAGTCATTATTTTGAGGCTTAGAAGTCATTTCTGCAATTCCCATAGAAAATCAACGGCGTCTCTAATTCAATTGTGTGGAGCGCATATCAGGTGGGTTTTCTCTGCCGGCTTAAGAGATACACGTGAAACTAAAGCCGATCCTGGGTGCCTAGGGTGCCTGTCATCCAATCCGCACTGAATTTCATTTCTAGCACATAGCCAAAAAATCGCCCCATTGACTTACATTGGAGTGCAGAAAAGGTCATTTTTTCTCGGTCCCTTTAAGAGGTAGGAGTTAAACAAGCTTAGGTCTGCGGTGCCCAGGGGGGACCCCATCCAGCCCGCACTGAGTTTCATTCCTACCACCTTAGGAAAAAAAGTCATTATTTTGAGGCTTAGAAGTCATTTCTGCAATTCCCATAGAAAATCAACGGCGTCTCTATTCAATTGTGTGGAGCGCATATCAGGTGGGTTTTCTCTGCCGGCTTAAGAGATACACGTGAAACTAAAGCCGATCCTGGGTGCCTAGGGTGCCTGTCATCCAATCCGCACTGAATTTCATTTCTAGCACATAGCCAAAAAATCGCCCCATTGACTTACATTGGAGTGCAGAAAAGGTCATTTTTTCTCGGTCCCTTTAAGAGGTAGGAGTTAAACAAGCTTAGGTCTGCGGTGCCCAGGGGGGACCCCATCCAGCCCGCACTGAGTTTCATTCCTACCACCTTAGGACAAAAAGTCATTATTTTGAGGCTTAGAAGTCATTTCTGCAATTCCCATAGAAAATCAACGGCGTCTCTATTCAATTGTGTGGAGCGCATATCAGGTGGGTTTTCTCTGCCGGCTTAAGAGATACACGTGAAACTAAAGCCGATCCTAGGTGCCTAGGGTGCCTGTCATCCAATCCGCACTGAATTTCATTTCTAGCACATAGCCAAAAAATCGCCCCATTGACTTACATTGGAGTGCAGAAAAGGTCATTTTTTCTCGGTCCCTTTAAGAGGTAGGAGTTAAACAAGCTTAGGTCTGCGGTGCCCAGGGGGGACCCCATCCAGCCCGCACTGAGTTTCATTCCTACCACCTTAGGAAAAAAAGTCATTATTTTGAGGCTTAGAAGTCATTTCTGCAATTCCCATAGAAAATCAACGGCGTCTCTATTCAATTGTGTGGAGCGCATATCAGGTGGGTTTTCTCAGCCGGCTTAAGAGATACACGTGAAACTAAAGCCGATCCTGGGTGCCTAGGGTGCCTGTCATCCAATCCGCACTGAATTTCATTTCTAGCACATAGCCAAAAAATCGCCCCATTGACTTACATTGGAGTGCAGAAAAGGTCATTTTTTCTCGGTCCCTTTAAGAGGTAGGAGTTAAACAAGCTTAGGTCTGCGGTGCCCAGGGGGGACCCCATCCAGCCCGCACTGAGTTTCATTCCTACCACCTTAGGAAAAAAAGTCATTATTTTGAGGCTTAGAAGTCATTTCTGCAATTCCCATAGAAAATCAACGGCGTCTCTATTCAATTGTGTGGAGCGCATATCAGGTGGGTTTTCTCTGCCGGCTTAAGAGATACACGTGAAACTAAAGCCGATCCTGGGTGCCTAGGGTGCCTGTCATCCAATCCGCACTGAATTTCATTTCTAGCACATAGCCAAAAAATCGCCCCATTGACTTACATTGGAGTGCAGAAAAGGTCATTTTTTCTCGGTCCCTTTAAGAGGTAGGAGTTAAACAAGCTTAGGTCTGCGGTGCCCAGGGGGGACCCCATCCAGCCCGCACTGAGTTTCATTCCTACCACCTTAGGAAAAAAAGTCATTATTTTGAGGCTTAGAAGTCATTTCTGCAATTCCCATAGAAAATCAACGGCGTCTCTATTCAATTGTGTGGAGCGCATATCAGGTGGGTTTTCTCTGCCGGCTTAAGAGATACACGTGAAACTAAAGCCGATCCTGGGTGCCTAGGGTGCCTGTCATCCAATCCGCACTGAATTTCATTTCTAGCACATAGCCAAAAAATCGCCCCAGTGACTTACATTGGAGTGCAGAAAAGGTCATTTTTTCTCGGTCCCTTTAAGAGGTAGGAGTTAAACAAGCTTAGGTCTGCGGTGCCCAGGGGGGACCCCATCCAGCCCGCACTGAGTTTCATTCCTACCACCTTAGGAAAAAAAGTCATTATTTTGAGGCTTAGAAGTCATTTCTGCAATTCCCATAGAAAATCAACGGCGTCTCTATTCAATTGTGTGGAGCGCATATCAGGTGGGTTTTCTCTGCCGGCTTAAGAGATACACGTGAAACTAAAGCCGATCCTGGGTGCCTAGGGTGCCTGTCATCCAATCCGCACTGAATTTCATTTCTAGCACATAGCCAAAAAATCGCCCCATTGACTTACATTGGAGTGCAGAAAAGGTCATTTTTTCTCGGTCCCTTTAAGAGGTAGGAGTTAAACAAGCTTAGGTCTGCGGTGCCCAGGGGGGACCCCATCCAGCCCGCACTGAGTTTCATTCCTACCACCTTAGGAAAAAAAGTCATTATTTTGAGGCTTAGAAGTCATTTCTGCAATTCCCATAGAAAATCAACGGCGTCTCTATTCAATTGTGTGGAGCGCATATCAGGTGGGTTTTCTCTGCCGGCTTAAGAGATACACGTGAAACTAAAGCCGATCCTGGGTGCCTAGGGTGCCTGTCATCCAATCCGCACTGAATTTCATTTCTAGCACATAGCCAAAAAATCGCCCCATTGACTTACACTGGAGTGCAGAAAAGGTCATTTTTTCTCGGTCCCTTTAAGAGGTAGGAGTTAAACAAGCTTAGGTCTGCGGTGCCCAGGGGGGACCCCATCCAGCCCGCACTGAGTTTCATTCCTACCACCTTAGGAAAAAAAGTCATTATTTTGAGGCTTAGAAGTCATTTCTGCAATTCCCATAGAAAATCAACGGCGTCTCTATTCAATTGTGTGGAGCGCATATCAGGTGGGTTTTCTCTGCCGGCTTAAGAGATACACGTGAAACTAAAGCCGATCCTGGGTGCCTAGGGTGCCTGTCATCCAATCCGCACTGAATTTCATTTCTAGCACATAGCCAAAAAATCGCCCCATTGACTTACATTGGAGTGCAGAAAAGGTCATTTTTTCTCGGTCCCTTTAAGAGGTAGGAGTTAAACAAGCTTAGGTCTGCGGTGCCCAGGGGGGACCCCATCCAGCCCGCACTGAGTTTCATTCCTACCACCTTAGGAAAAAAAGTCATTATTTTGAGGCTTAGAAGTCATTTCTGCAATTCCCATAGAAAATCAACTGGCGTCTCTATTCAATTGTGTGGAGCGCATATCAGGTGGATTTTCTCTGCCGGCTTAAGAGATACACGTGAAACTAAAGCCGATCCTGGGTGCCTAGGGTGCCTGTCATCCAATCCGCACTGAATTTCATTTCTAGCACATAGCCAAAAAATCGCCCCATTGACTTACATTGGAGTGCAGAAAAGGTCATTTTTTCTCGGTCCCTTTAAGAGGTAGGAGTTAAACAAGCTTAGGTCTGCGGTGCCCAGGGGGGACCCCATCCAGCCCGCACTGAGTTTCATTCCTACCACCTTAGGAAAAAAAGTCATTATTTTGAGGCTTAGAAGTCATTTCTGCAATTCCCATAGAAAATCAACGGCGTCTCTAATTCAATTGTGTGGAGCGCATATCAGGTGGGTTTTCTCTGCCGGCTTAAGAGATACACGTGAAACTAAAGCCGATCCTGGGTGCCTAGGGTGCCTGTCATCCAATCCGCACTGAATTTCATTTCTAGCACATAGCCAAAAAATCGCCCCATTGACTTACATTGGAGTGCAGAAAAGGTCATTTTTTCTCGGTCCCTTTAAGAGGTAGGAGTTAAACAAGCTTAGGTCTGCGGTGCCCAGGGGGGACCCCATCCAGCCCGCACTGAGTTTCATTCCTACCACCTTAGGAAAAAAAGTCATTATTTTGAGGCTTAGAAGTCATTTCTGCAATTCCCATAGAAAATCAACTGGCGTCTCTATTCAATTGTGTGGAGCGCATATCAGGTGGGTTTTCTCTGCCGGCTTAAGAGATACACGTGAAACTAAAGCCGATCCTGGGTGCCTAGGGTGCCTGTCATCCAATCCGCACTGAATTTCATTTCTAGCACATAGCCAAAAAATCGCCCCATTGACTTACATTGGAGTGCAGAAAAGGTCATTTTTTCTCGGTCCCTTTAAGAGGTAGGAGTTAAACAAGCTTAGGTCTGCGGTGCCCAGGGGGGACCCCATCCAGCCCGCACTGAGTTTCATTCCTACCACCTTAGGAAAAAAAGTCATTATTTTGAGGCTTAGAAGTCATTTCTGCAATTCCCATAGAAAATCAACGGCGTCTCTAATTCAATTGTGTGGAGCGCATATCAGGTGGGTTTTCTCTGCCGGCTTAAGAGATACACGTGAAACTAAAGCCGATCCTGGGTGCCTAGGGTGCCTGTCATCCAATCCGCACTGAATTTCATTTCTAGCACATAGCCAAAAAATCGCCCCATTGACTTACATTGGAGTGCAGAAAAGGTCATTTTTTCTCGGTCCCTTTAAGAGGTAGGAGTTAAACAAGCTTAGGTCTGCGGTGCCCAGGGGGGACCCCATCCAGCCCGCACTGAGTTTCATTCCTACCACCTTAGGAAAAAAAGTCATTATTTTGAGGCTTAGAAGTCATTTCTGCAATTCCCATAGAAAATCAACGGCGTCTCTATTCAATTGTGTGGAGCGCATATCAGGTGGGTTTTCTCTGCCGGCTTAAGAGATACACGTGAAACTAAAGCCGATCCTGGGTGCCTAGGGTGCCTGTCATCCAATCCGCACTGAATTTCATTTCTAGCACATAGCCAAAAAATCGCCCCATTGACTTACATTGGAGTGCAGAAAAGGTCATTTTTTCTCGGTCCCTTTAAGAGGTAGGAGTTAAACAAGCTTAGGTCTGCGGTGCCCAGGGGGGACCCCATCCAGCCCGCACTGAGTTTCATTCCTACCACCTTAGGAAAAAAAGTCATTATTTTGAGGCTTAGAAGTCATTTCTGCAATTCCCATAGAAAATCAACTGGCGTCTCTATTCAATTGTGTGGAGCGCATATCAGGTGGATTTTCTCTGCCGGCTTAAGAGATACACGTGAAACTAAAGCCGATCCTGGGTGCCTAGGGTGCCTGTCATCCAATCCGCACTGAATTTCATTTCTAGCACATAGCCAAAAAATCGCCCCATTGACTTACATTGGAGTGCAGAAAAGGTCATTTTTTCTCGGTCCCTTTAAGAGGTAGGAGTTAAACAAGCTTAGGTCTGCGGTGCCCAGGGGGGACCCCATCCAGCCCGCACTGAGTTTCATTCCTACCACCTTAGGAAAAAAAGTCATTATTTTGAGGCTTAGAAGTCATTTCTGCAATTCCCATAGAAAATCAACTGGCGTCTCTATTCAATTGTGTGGAGCGCATATCAGGTGGGTTTTCTCTGCCGGCTTAAGAGATACACGTGAAACTAAAGCCGATCCTGGGTGCCTAGGGTGCCTGTCATCCAATCCGCACTGAATTTCATTTCTAGCACATAGCCAAAAAATCGCCCCATTGACTTACATTGGAGTGCAGAAAAGGTCATTTTTTCTCGGTCCCTTTAAGAGGTAGGAGTTAAACAAGCTTAGGTCTGCGGTGCCCAGGGGGGACCCCATCCAGCCCGCACTGAGTTTCATTCCTACCACCTTAGGAAAAAAAGTCATTATTTTGAGGCTTAGAAGTCATTTCTGCAATTCCCATAGAAAATCAACGGCGTCTCTATTCAATTGTGTGGAGCGCATATCAGGTGGGTTTTCTCTGCCGGCTTAAGAGATACACGTGAAACTAAAGCCGATCCTGGGTGCCTAGGGTGCCTGTCATCCAATCCGCACTGAATTTCATTTCTAGCACATAGCCAAAAAATCGCCCCATTGACTTACATTGGAGTGCAGAAAAGGTCATTTTTTCTCGGTCCCTTTAAGAGGTAGGAGTTAAACAAGCTTAGGTCTGCGGTGCCCAGGGGGGACCCCATCCAGCCCGCACTGAGTTTCATTCCTACCACCTTAGGAAAAAAAGTCATTATTTTGAGGCTTAGAAGTCATTTCTGCAATTCCCATAGAAAATCAACGGCGTCTCTATTCAATTGTGTGGAGCGCATATCAGGTGGGTTTTCTCTGCCGGCTTAAGAGATACACGTGAAACTAAAGCTGATCCTGGGTGCCTAGGGTGCCTGTCATCCAATCCGCACTGAATTTCATTTCTAGCACATAGCCAAAAAATCGCCCCATTGACTTACATTGGAGTGCAGAAAAGGTCATTTTTTCTCGGTCCCTTTAAGAGGTAGGAGTTAAACAAGCTTAGGTCTGCGGTGCCCAGGGGGGACCCCATCCAGCCCACACTGAGTTTCATTCCTACCACCTTAGGAAAAAAAGTCATTATTTTGAGGCTTAGAAGTCATTTCTGCAATTCCCATAGAAAATCCACTGGCGTCTCTATTCAATTGTGTGGAGCGCATATCAGGTGGATTTTCTCTGCCGGCTTAAGAGATACACGTGAAACTAAAGCCGATCCTGGGTGCCTAGGGTGCCTGTCATCCAATCCGCACTGAATTTCATTTCTAGCACATAGCCAAAAAATCGCCCCATTGACTTACATTGGAGTGCAGAAAAGGTCATTTTTTCTCGGTCCCTTTAAGAGGTAGGAGTTAAACAAGCTTAGGTCTGCGGTGCCCAGGGGGGACCCCATCCAGCCCGCACTGAGTTTCATTCCTACCACCTTAGGAAAAAAAGTCATTATTTGAGGCTTAGAAGTCATTTCTGCAATTCCCATAGAAAATCAACGGCGTCTCTATTCAATTGTGTGGAGCGCATATCAGGTGGGTTTTCTCTGCCGGCTTAAGAGATACACGTGAAACTAAAGCCGATCCTGGGTGCCTAGGGTGCCTGTCATCCAATCCGCACTGAATTTCATTTCTAGCACATAGCCAAAAAATCGCCCCATTGACTTACATTGGAGTGCAGAAAAGGTCATTTTTTCTCGGTCCCTTTAAGAGGTAGGAGTTAAACAAGCTTAGGTCTGCGGTGCCCAGGGGGGACCCCATCCAGCCCGCACTGAGTTTCATTCCTACCACCTTAGGAAAAAAAGTCATTATTTTGAGGCTTAGAAGTCATTTCTGCAATTCCCATAGAAAATCAACGGCGTCTCTATTCAATTGTGTGGAGCGCATATCAGGTGGGTTTTCTCTGCCGGCTTAAGAGATACACGTGAAACTAAAGCCGATCCTGGGTGCCTAGGGTGCCTGTCATCCAATCCGCACTGAATTTCATTTCTAGCACATAGCCAAAAAATCGCCCCATTGACTTACATTGGAGTGCAGAAAAGGTCATTTTTTCTCGGTCCCTTTAAGAGGTAGGAGTTAAACAAGCTTAGGTCTGCGGTGCCCAGGGGGGACCCCATCCAGCCCACACTGAGTTTCATTCCTACCACCTTAGGAAAAAAAGTCATTATTTTGAGGCTTAGAAGTCATTTCTGCAATTCCCATAGAAAATCAATGGCGTCTCTATTCAATTGTGTGGAGCGCATATCAGGTGGGATTTTCTCTGCCGGCTTAAGAGATACACGTGAAACTAAAGCCGATCCTGGGTGCCTAGGGTGCCTGTCATCCAATCCGCACTGAATTTCATTTCTAGCACATAGCCAAAAAATCGCCCCATTGACTTACATTGGAGTGCAGAAAAGGTCATTTTTTCTCGGTCCCTTTAAGAGGTAGGAGTTAAACAAGCTTAGGTCTGCGGTGCCCAGGGGGGACCCCATCCAGCCCGCACTGAGTTTCATTCCTACCACCTTAGGAAAAAAAGTCATTATTTTGAGGCTTAGAAGTCATTTCTGCAATTCCCATAGAAAATCAACGGCGTCTCTAATTCAATTGTGTGGAGCGCATATCAGGTGGGTTTTCTCTGCCGGCTTAAGAGATACACGTGAAACTAAAGCCGATCCTGGGTGCCTAGGGTGCCTGTCATCCAATCCGCACTGAATTTCATTTCTAGCACATAGCCAAAAAATCGCCCCATTGACTTACATTGGAGTGCAGAAAAGGTCATTTTTTCTCGGTCCCTTTAAGAGGTAGGAGTTAAACAAGCTTAGGTCTGCGGTGCCCAGGGGGGACCCCATCCAGCCCGCACTGAGTTTCATTCCTACCACCTTAGGAAAAAAAGTCATTATTTTGAGGCTTAGAAGTCATTTCTGCAATTCCCATAGAAAATCAACTGGCGTCTCTATTCAATTGTGTGGAGCGCATATCAGGTGGGATTTTCTCTGCCGGCTTAAGAGATACACGTGAAACTAAAGCCGATCCTGGGTGCCTAGGGTGCCTGTCATCCAATCCGCACTGCATTTCATTTCTAGCACATAGCCAAAAAATCGCCCCATTGACTTACATTGGAGTGCAGAAAAGGTCATTTTTTCTCGGTCCCTTTAAGAGGTAGGAGTTAAACAAGCTTAGGTCTGCGGTGCCCAGGGGGGACCCCATCCAGCCCGCACTGAGTTTCATTCCTACCACCTTAGGAAAAAAAGTCATTATTTTGAGGCTTAGAAGTCATTTCTGCAATTCCCATAGAAAATCAACGGCGTCTCTAATTCAATTGTGTGGAGCGCATATCAGGTGGGTTTTCTCTGCCGGCTTAAGAGATACACGTGAAACTAAAGCCGATCCTGGGTGCCTAGGGTGCCTGTCATCCAATCCGCACTGAATTTCATTTCTAGCACATAGCCAAAAAATCGCCCCATTGACTTACATTGGAGTGCAGAAAAGGTCATTTTTTCTCGGTCCCTTTAAGAGGTAGGAGTTAAACAAGCTTAGGTCTGCGGTGCCCAGGGGGGACCCCATCCAGCCCAGCACTGAGTTTCATTCCTACCACCTTAGGAAAAAAAGTCATTATTTTGAGGCTTAGAAGTCATTTCTGCAATTCCCATAGAAAATCAATGGCGTCTCTATTCAATTGTGTGGAGCGCATATCAGGTGGATTTTCTCTGCCGGCTTAAGAGATACACGTGAAACTAAAGCCGATCCTGGGTGCCTAGGGTGCCTGTCATCCAATCCGCACTGAATTTCATTTCTAGCACATAGCCAAAAAATCGCCCCATTGACTTACATTGGAGTGCAGAAAAGGTCATTTTTTCTCGGTCCCTTTAAGAGGTAGGAGTTAAACAAGCTTAGGTCTGCGGTGCCCAGGGGGGACCCCATCCAGCCCGCACTGAGTTTCATTCCTACCACCTTAGGAAAAAAAGTCATTATTTTGAGGCTTAGAAGTCATTTCTGCAATTCCCATAGAAAATCAACGGCGTCTCTATTCAATTGTGTGGAGCGCATATCAGGTGGGTTTTCTCTGCCGGCTTAAGAGATACACGTGAAACTAAAGCCGATCCTGGGTGCCTAGGGTGCCTGTCATCCAATCCGCACTGAATTTCATTTCTAGCACATAGCCAAAAAATCGCCCCATTGACTTACATTGGAGTGCAGAAAAGGTCATTTTTTCTCGGTCCCTTTAAGAGGTAGGAGTTAAACAAGCTTAGGTCTGCGGTGCCCAGGGGGGACCCCATCCAGCCCGCACTGAGTTTCATTCCTACCACCTTAGGAAAAAAAGTCATTATTTTGAGGCTTAGAAGTCATTTCTGCAATTCCCATAGAAAATCAACGGCGTCTCTATTCAATTGTGTGGAGCGCATATCAGGTGGGTTTTCTCTGCCGGCTTAAGAGATACACGTGAAACTAAAGCCGATCCTGGGTGCCTAGGGTGCCTGTCATCCAATCCGCACTGCATTTCATTTCTAGCACATAGCCAAAAAATCGCCCCATTGACTTACATTGGAGTGCAGAAAAGGTCATTTTTTCTCGGTCCCTTTAAGAGGTAGGAGTTAAACAAGCTTAGGTCTGCGGTGCCCAGGGGGGACCCCATCCAGCCCGCACTGAGTTTCATTCCTACCACCTTAGGAAAAAAAGTCATTATTTTGAGGCTTAGAAGTCATTTCTGCAATTCCCATAGAAAATCAACTGGCGTCTCTATTCAATTGTGTGGAGCGCATATCAGGTGGGTTTTCTCTGCCGGCTTAAGAGATACACGTGAAACTAAAGCCGATCCCGGGTGCCTAGGGTGCCTGTCATCCAATCCGCACTGAATTTCATTTCTAGCACATAGCCAAAAAATCGCCCCATTGACTTACATTGGAGTGCAGAAAAGGTCATTTTTTCTCGGTCCCTTTAAGAGGTAGGAGTTAAACAAGCTTAGGTCTGCGGTGCCCAGGGGGGACCCCATCCAGCCCGCACTGAGTTTCATTCCTACCACCTTAGGAAAAAAAGTCATTATTTTGAGGCTTAGAAGTCATTTCTGCAATTCCCATAGAAAATCAACGGCGTCTCTAATTCAATTGTGTGGAGCGCATATCAGGTGGGTTTTCTCTGCCGGCTTAAGAGATACACGTGAAACTAAAGCCGATCCTGGGTGCCTAGGGTGCCTGTCATCCAATCCGCACTGAATTTCATTTCTAGCACATAGCCAAAAAATCGCCCCATTGACTTACATTGGAGTGCAGAAAAGGTCATTTTTTCTCGGTCCCTTTAAGAGGTAGGAGTTAAACAAGCTTAGGTCTGCGGTGCCCAGGGGGGACCCCATCCAGCCCGCACTGAGTTTCATTCCTACCACCTTAGGAAAAAAAGTCATTATTTTGAGGCTTAGAAGTCATTTCTGCAATTCCCATAGAAAATCAACGTTCTTGCAGTCCTAAGGCGGCACACCATGGGTTAAGTCTAGGATCCCGAGTGCAAGGCAGAAGAGACATGCTCAGCAGTATCCAATCAAAAAAGGACACATGGTATAAGAGGCCGGATCAACCACACCAACACAGAGTTTTTTTCCTTCTGCAAGTAGGAAGAGACAATTATGTGTTTTTGCACTTAATTTACACTTGTTTCTTTGTGTTTTTTTCAGATTTGCCTGAGCAGTGTTTGCTGGCACAACGCATGTTTCAGACTTGGAGACCAGGCTACAGTGTTGCAGTTTGCCTTGATCTGTCATGCCCTGGATGGGATCTAGAGTTGGACTCAGGACTATAATATATGGTTCTCCAATCTCTTTTTCGATCCCTGTCCGCACAGTCCTCCCGGAGATGACCTGACCTGCAGATGACCTGATATGCGGAGGACCTAATGTGCGGACCACCATACATTCATTTGATGCATGGTTCCTGTCTACCTACTCCGTCCTCTGGGGATGAATGGGACAGGACCTACATGCCGCGGGACAAGTCCTCCCGGTGATGACCTGACATGCAGATGACCCGATATGCGGAGGACCTAATGTGCGGACCACCTTACATTCATTTGATGCATGGTTCCTGTCTACCTACTCCGTCCTCTGGGGATGAATGGGACAGGACCTACATGCCGCGGGACAAGTCCTCCCGGTGATGACCTGACATGCAGATGACCTGATATGCGGAGGACCTAAGGTACGGACCACCATACATTCATTTGATGCATGGCTCCTGTCTACCTACTACGTCCTCTGGGAGGACCTACATGCCGCGGGACATGGTGAGTGTATAACACCTATCAGGTTATCTGATGGTGGTGTTTTCCCGTTTATTATTCACTTAGCCGTGTTATGGTGATTTCTGGCATTGCCAATATGGGGGCAGGTTGGTAATCTTGAATTT
Source organism: Dendropsophus ebraccatus (assembly GCF_027789765.1). Lineage (NCBI taxonomy): Eukaryota > Metazoa > Chordata > Amphibia > Anura > Hylidae > Dendropsophus > Dendropsophus ebraccatus. The sequence continues at coordinate 30,821,326 of NC_091468.1, read as the reverse complement.
TGGCGCCAAAGACGCCCGTGCTGAATTCCCCCGCCACTCTATGCACGAGGTGCCGGCGTGCGGTCCACCTGCGTTCCAGCGTGCTGGGAGCTTCCTGCCACACTGAATACCCTTTCCGCTATCGCCTGTCATGCTGAAATAGAGGGTGTGTATGTTTCCGTCTGTCACACATCATGCAACGGTAATTACCGGCCTCCTCATTTAGGTAGTTGGTGCCTAAATTACGGGCTCTGCATCGGCATCCCGGTCTCTGTGCCTTCCTTTTTTCAGCTAAAGAGTAGGTGCTGACAGCAGGCGTTATGTGCGCGCCCTTTTGCTGCGTAGCTTATGGGGAAATTACCTGAGGGTTTTTTATTTATTATTTCTGTTTTCCCCTCCTTATCAGTTGATCAGAGTTAGCAAGGGTTACAGCGGTATATATATCATTCTGTAACTGTGTTTGATGATGAGCTTGTTTTACTACTCTCACTCCCATCATGCTAACTTTTCATTGGGAGATCTCTGTGTATCACTGAGCTCTGCTGGGAGAGTAGTCTCTATGTCATTCATCCTTCCCCAGCAGCCACGCCCCTAGGGCGTGGTTTATACTTTGTATTGAGTTTGGAGCATTTTGTCTGCTCTCTCTCTCTCCTCTAACTCTGAGGGGAATCCCCTAGCTGTTATATATTGGGAGATCACTGTTCTAATCTGCTATTTTGCTGTGAACACATAGGGGGAATTGGAATTTTTTTCTGCAACTCGGGGATATTTCCACCAGTTGTACTGATTTATTATACTGATACTATTATACTCTATTTTTGTGTTCGTATAAGAGTTTTTCCCCCTGTGTTATGTTTCTGCTTCCACTCCCATCTTACACTATAGCAGATGGGAGGGTTCTGTATTGTCTGCGCCCTGATGAGTGGAGTAGTCAAGTCATATGCCTTTCCCCTTCTGCGGTAGTTCTGGGGGTTTGTTCACTGGGTTGTTTAACATTTTGTGCCCTTTATCGTACTCGCATATATATCCCTTTCTGTTGCTCTGGCTGTTTCTGTTTCTATTTTCTGTTTCAGAATGAACTCTCCTGCCAAAGGATACATCAGCAGGAGGAGTCACAGATTTTGACAGCCCTATCATCAGTTTCTTCCATGAGGATCATTCTGCGGAGATTGCCTGAACTGATGGATTTGCTTGAACAGTATTGGGGATACAACGCGGGACAGACTTGATGACCACTCTGCAGTTTACAATCTCGGTCTCGCCCTGGATGGCATCAAGATAGCAATCAGAACTATAATCTATGGTTCTCCCAACTATTATTCATCCAGATCTGCACCATCCTCCTTTGGACGATCGGTTGTCAGACCTGCTTGCATTCGGATGACGCAGGATTTGTTTCCCTGTCTTTGCCGTCCCCTACTCGATGAACGGATTCAGACCTGCATGCATCCAGATCACACAGGGTACATGTTATTGTTTACCTATCATGCTCTTGGATGACGGTGTTTTTATTCCCGTCACTATCACACATTACTTGTGTATGCAACTATGTCTACTGGGGGCAGGTCTGATACTTCCATGCTACAATCCTCTTTATTGGATGCAGAGTTTAAACTTCTGGCGCAAAAATTAGCCACTCTGACTTTTCAGCGGACGACTAAATGCACGTGCAGCTGGTGTCTGAGCACCATCACAGTCCACCTGCAGATTAACGCACAAGGAGGTGTTCTCTGCCATGCTGAAATTTTCCCCGCTGACGGAGACACGAGGAGCCGGAGTCTCGGAAGTCGGGAGCGGCGGCCATTATGCCTCTAAAGCTAAGTACTGGAAAATGTGTTTTCTGTGTGTACTTTCTCGTTACCTGCACCCCGTTTTTTCAGGGAGAAGGGTAAAAAAGCTCTTTTTTAGGGGGGAGTGCGCCAGGAAGTCAATACCTGTTCCACGGGAGAGTTCCCGCCATTTGAAAAGCACGAGGAACTGGCTTCCAGAAGCACAACTTTGCTGTGCGTACAAAGTGAACAGTGGGCCTTGCTCGCCCTATAATGGCTTCAAGCTATCAGTGATGATCTATATACTTAGCTCTATGGTAAGTACCTCATTATCCCCTCTGTCTTTCATCCTTTTTTGCAGGATGTTTCTTTATTAGGACTGAGAGGAAATCCGATAAAGGATTTGGCTGTGTGTCACTACTACAGCTGAGACTTTGGAAGAGGGACCCTAGGGGATGTTGGGGCTGTGTATCGCTAGTCCGACTAAACGGTGGACCCCGGACTGAACTGTGAAACCGCACGACTTACTGACATCCTGCTACTGGAATTATCAGTACCAGTTCTCCTCTGTTACCGCCGCCACCTCACGTCCAGTTTTTGCTTAGCATACTCTGCCCTATAGTGGATATGGCTGATCCGGAAACAGTATATCCAGAAGGCGGCTGCTCGTTATCCTGCTGGTCGCTACATCGCCACTCTCTCAATAATGTAAGTAATATTTCCGGCACATTAGTCTCTTGTTATGAGACTTTAAATTATCTGCTTGCCTGCTGAAAAAAAAAAAAAAAAAAAATTTTTTGTTACCTGAGCTTAGTGAGCTACACTCTAGGAGTCTCGTAAGTAGGATACTAATCCCTGTCTGTGATGGTAGCCCCACAATTCAAGACTTGGGTTGCATTACACACATAAATGACTGTCTACCCTGTTTAGGATCATCACAGCCTCGATGGGATACCTTGCGATGCAAGCCTAGCTCATATCATTGACCATTAGTCATGATAAATGTTTACTGTATGTGTTTTCCACATTATCCCCGTTTATGGGATCTGGGAGGTATTACTTTTTGTCATCTAACCTGTTCGGTGTGTTTTTCTTTATGCGGCTAGGAAGAATTGTCTCAATGTCTTTCCCTGCGGCAGTCTACTCCTAGCTAGCGGGGAGAACCTTTTTTTAGGCGATTCTCCTTCTCCACGGCTTTACAGGGAAGCCTCCTAGTATTGTTAATACCGACATTCCAAGGAGACTATGTATATTGTTTTTTTGATGCTGGCTGTTTTTCTAGGAGTTGTTGTTTTCAGATTTATTCTCCTGCCAGAACGTAGCAGGAGGAATCACAGATTACACCAGCCCTATCAATGGCTCTTTTTCCAAGAGCACCATTCTATGGATATTGCGGGAACGGTGTGTCCTGATACTTTGGTATGTATTCAGCCGGGGGTTCCCTGGCTTTTGAAGTTCTCCTCTCTGAATCCGACTACCGCTGAGGAAGAGGAGAGAATCCGGGAACCGAGAGTGCAGCTCTTTCCCTTCCCTTTGGTGTGGTCCGGCTGCCATAGAATGACATAATCCCTGATGTTGGACAGCGTCCTCCTAATAAGTGAGTAACTATCTGGTTTCTCTTTTTTTGCCTACCTTGTGTACAGCCTCTCCAATAGATTCTAGTATCCAAGGAACAACTCTTAGCTATACAGAAACTTGTCATTTCTGACAAACCGGCTCGGAGGTTCCGTTCTACCCTTATAGTATGCCGTCTGTTGTACAGTATGCTCATGTGTGTTATTCATACACTCCTTTCCATTTTTTTTAAGCTATCTATATTCACAGGGCGTGTTCTCCGGACCCGTACAGGCGGTCAAGGGGACCCTTGATACCTGACTATTTTGTTAAATCATTTTACCAGGGATATATGGTTTCAGTTCCAGCTTATAACTCTGCTGTTTATTTGTACGAAGAAGGGAAGTAACATACCAGACATCTGGTTTTCAAGTCCAAAATATCTTTAGTTTGGACGAAGCACTCGCCTCAGCCTGGAACGCCCCTCCTAGGATGGTTTTGGTTCAGCCCCCTATCTCGCCGGGATCTTTCCGGCTGAGAATATGGGGAGGCTTTGGAGCTTTTTAGCTTAACACGATAGATTGCTTTGGACTACAGCAGACAATTGGAAAATCTCCAAAAGGTCTCTGTGTGTCTTTAGCCCGTTCTGTTTCAGAAGATGGTTGGCTTCCAATCTTTCTCCTCCAAGTTGGCTTAAATTAACAATTAGCCATGGTTCAAGGATTATCTTTCCTCCTTCAGACGCTTCTTCAGATGCTTCAATCAATCCCCTGGATGATAGAAGTGCTACTTCTGGGAAACCTGGTTATTTGTTTCTGCGGGAAAAGGAGAACTTCACAGCCTCAAGAAATATAAAAATAGTGCTTATGGCTTGTTCACTTCTTATTCCTCAAGCTCTAGATGGGACTACAGCTTATTCAGCAGGGCCATGTCAGTTGACTGGCCTGGATTTCAAGATCGTTCTTCAAGAGGGCTGAGAGCTGCTTCATGTTTAAGAAAAGCTTGACCTTTTTTACCTCCTTCTACGGGATTTTTATCCCTAAAAAAGCAGCCTTAAGCAGAAAAGTACTAAGTGTCTAAGTATTGGATTAATTCCCACCCGTGTGTGCTTTACACTGCTGTGTATGTCCCATGGTGTGCCGCCTTAGGACTGCAAGAACGTAGGAATTTTGATACTTACCTAACGGTAAATTCCTGTTCTTGAAGTCCGTAGGCGGCACAACACACCCTCCCTTATTAAATATACTGCTGCATACGAACTCTGTGTTGGTGTGGTTGATCCGGCCTCTTATACCATGTGTCCTTTTTTGATTGGATACTGCTGAGCATGTCTCTTCTGCCTTGCACTCGGGATCCTAGACTTAACCCATGGTGTGCCGCCTACGGACTTCAAGAACAGGAATTTCCCGTTAGGTAAGTATCAAAATTCCTACGGCGTCTCTATTCAATTGTGTGGAGCGCATATCAGGTGGATTTTCTCTGCCGGCTTAAGAGATACACGTGAAACTAAAGCCGATCCTGGGTGCCTAGGGTGCCTGTCATCCAATCCGCACTGAATTTCATTTCTAGCACATAGCCAAAAAATCGCCCCATTGACTTACATTGGAGTGCAGAAAAGGTCATTTTTTCTCGGTCCCTTTAAGAGGTAGGAGTTAAACAAGCTTAGGTCTGCGGTGCCCAGGGGGGACCCCATCCAGCCCGCACTGAGTTTCATTCCTACCACCTTAGGAAAAAAAGTCATTATTTTGAGGCTTAGAAGTCATTTCTGCAATTCCCATAGAAAATCAACGGCGTCTCTAATTCAATTGTGTGGAGCGCATATCAGGTGGGTTTTCTCTGCCGGCTTAAGAGATACACGTGAAACTAAAGCCGATCCTGGGTGCCTAGGGTGCCTGTCATCCAATCCGCACTGAATTTCATTTCTAGCACATAGCCAAAAAATCGCCCCATTGACTTACATTGGAGTGCAGAAAAGGTCATTTTTTCTCGGTCCCTTTAAGAGGTAGGAGTTAAACAAGCTTAGGTCTGCGGTGCCCAGGGGGGACCCCATCCAGCCCACACTGAGTTTCATTCCTACCACCTTAGGAAAAAAAGTCATTATTTTGAGGCTTAGAAGTCATTTCTGCAATTCCCATAGAAAATCAACTGGCGTCTCTATTCAATTGTGTGGAGCGCATATCAGGTGGATTTTCTCTGCCGGCTTAAGAGATACACGTGAAACTAAAGCCGATCCTGGGTGCCTAGGGTGCCTGTCATCCAATCCGCACTGAATTTCATTTCTAGCACATAGCCAAAAAATCGCCCCATTGACTTACATTGGAGTGCAGAAAAGGTCATTTTTTCTCGGTCCCTTTAAGAGGTAGGAGTTAAACAAGCTTAGGTCTGCGGTGCCCAGGGGGGACCCCATCCAGCCCGCACTGAGTTTCATTCCTACCACCTTAGGAAAAAAAGTCATTATTTTGAGGCTTAGAAGTCATTTCTGCAATTCCCATAGAAAATCAACGGCGTCTCTAATTCAATTGTGTGGAGCGCATATGAGGTGGGTTTTCTCTGCCGGCTTAAGAGATACACGTGAAACTAAAGCCGATCCTGGGTGCCTAGGGTGCCTGTCATCCAATCCGCACTGAATTTCATTTCTAGCACATAGCCAAAAAATCGCCCCATTGACTTACATTGGAGTGCAGAAAAGGTCATTTTTTCTCGGTCCCTTTAAGAGGTAGGAGTTAAACAAGCTTAGGTCTGCGGTGCCCAGGGGGGACCCCATCCAGCCCACACTGAGTTTCATTCCTACCACCTTAGGAAAAAAAGTCATTATTTTGAGGCTTAGAAGTCATTTCTGCAATTCCCATAGAAAATCAATGGCGTCTCTATTCAATTGTGTGGAGCGCATATCAGGTGGATTTTCTCTGCCGGCTTAAGAGATACACGTGAAACTAAAGCCGATCCTGGGTGCCTAGGGTGCCTGTCATCCAATCCGCACTGAATTTCATTTCTAGCACATAGCCAAAAAATCGCCCCATTGACTTACATTGGAGTGCAGAAAAGGTCATTTTTTCTCGGTCCCTTTAAGAGGTAGGAGTTAAACAAGCTTAGGTCTGCGGTGCCCAGGGGGGACCCCATCCAGCCCGCACTGAGTTTCATTCCTACCACCTTAGGAAAAAAAGTCATTATTTTGAGGCTTAGAAGTCATTTCTGCAATTCCCATAGAAAATCAATGGCGTCTCTATTCAATTGTGTGGAGCGCATATCAGGTGGATTTTCTCTGCCGGCTTAAGAGATACACGTGAAACTAAAGCCGATCCTGGGTGCCTAGGGTGCCTGTCATCCAATCCGCACAGAATTTCATTTCTAGCACATAGCCAAAAAATCGCCCCATTGACTTACATTGGAGTGCAGAAAAGGTCATTTTTTCTCGGTCCCTTTAAGAGGTAGGAGTTAAACAAGCTTAGGTCTGCGGTGCCCAGGGGGGACCCCATCCAGCCCAGCACTGAGTTTCATTCCTACCACCTTAGGAAAAAAAGTCATTATTTTGAGGCTTAGAAGTCATTTCTGCAATTCCCATAGAAAATCAACGGCGTCTCTATTCAATTGTGTGGAGCGCATATCAGGTGGATTTTCTCTGCCGGCTTAAGAGATACACGTGAAACTAAAGCCGATCCTGGGTGCCTAGGGTGCCTGTCATCCAATCCGCACTGAATTTCATTTCTAGCACATAGCCAAAAAATCGCCCCATTGACTTACATTGGAGTGCAGAAAAGGTCATTTTTTCTCGGTCCCTTTAAGAGGTAGGAGTTAAACAAGCTTAGGTCTGCGGTGCCCAGGGGGGACCCCATCCAGCCCGCACTGAGTTTCATTCCTACCACCTTAGGAAAAAAAGTCATTATTTTGAGGCTTAGAAGTCATTTCTGCAATTCCCATAGAAAATCAATGGCGTCTCTATTCAATTGTGTGGAGCGCATATCAGGTGGATTTTCTCTGCCGGCTTAAGAGATACACGTGAAACTAAAGCTGATCCTGGGTGCCTAGGGTGCCTGTCATCCAATCCGCACTGAATTTCATTTCTAGCACATAGCCAAAAAATCGCCCCATTGACTTACATTGGAGTGCAGAAAAGGTCATTTTTTCTCGGTCCCTTTAAGAGGTAGGAGTTAAACAAGCTTAGGTCTGCGGTGCCCAGGGGGGACCCCATCCAGCCCGCACTGAGTTTCATTCCTACCACCTTAGGAAAAAAAGTCATTATTTTGAGGCTTAGAAGTCATTTCTGCACTCCAATGTAAGTCAATGGGGCGATTTTTTGGCTATGTGCTAGAAATGAAATTCAGTGCGGATTGGATGACAGGCACCCTAGGCACCCAGGATCGGCTTTAGTTTCACGTGTATCTCTTAAGCCGGCAGAGAAAATCCACCTGATATGCGCTCCACACAATTGAATAGAGACGCCATTGATTTTCTATGGGAATTGCAGAAATGTCTTCTAAGCCTCAAAATAATGACTTTTTTTCCTAAGGTGGTAGGAATGAAACTCAGTGCGGGCTGGATGGGGTCCCCCCTGGGCACCGCAGACCTAAGCTTGTTTAACTCCTACCTCTTAAAGGGACCGAGAAAAAATGACCTTTTCTGCACTCCAATGTAAGTCAATGGGGCGATTTTTTGGCTATGTGCTAGAAATGAAATTCAGTGCGGATTGGATGACAGGCACCCTAGGCACCCAGGATCGGCTTTAGTTTCACGTGTATATCTTAAGCCGGCAGAGAAAATCCACCTGATATGCGCTCCACACAATTGAATAGAGACGCCATTGATTTTCTATGGGAATTGCAGAAATGACTTCTAAGCCTCAAAATAATGACTTTTTTTCCTAAGGTGGTAGGAATGAAACTCAGTGTGGGCTGGATGGGGTCCCCCCTGGGCACCGCAGACCTAAGCTTGTTTAACTCCTACCTCTTAAAGGGACCGAGAAAAAATGACCTTTTCTGCACTCCAATGTAAGTCAATGGGGCGATTTTTTGGCTATGTGCTAGAAATGAAATTCAGTGCGGATTGGATGACAGGCACCCTAGGCACCCAGGATCGGCTTTAGTTTCACGTGTATCTCTTAAGCCGGCAGAGAAAACCCACCTGATATGCGCTCCACACAATTGAATTAGAGACGCCGTTGATTTTCTAACTAATTTAAATTTTATTAAAGGAACTTTTAATACAATTGTTTAATAAAGATATATAGTAAATGAGTCCACATAAAATATCAATGAACAGAACGTGATATAATACTTCTTTTGTGGATTTTGATTTGAAAACATAATGTGTGTATAATGAAAGAAATAAGGGAAAGGGAATGGGAGGTTTATGGAGTGAACAGCGGTAGGGTCAGCTTAAGTAGGTAAACTGGGAAAAGATGACAGGAAGGAAGGGGGGAAGGGAGGGGGATGGGGTGCAGCTGTTATTCCTGTAGATTACGTATAACTTGAAACAATAGGACAACATAATCATCTAATATTTTGTTCATTACTTCTCTAGATAGAGCATATTCCTTACCTAAAGCATGCTTGTTGGCGGCACAGAGTCGAATCCCAAACTTCGGGTTGCAGACAAATGCGTTCAATGAAAATATTCTGGTGTATATAGATGTGTGAGTGAGATTTTAAAGCATGTTTAAACGGACGTTGCAATTTTGGTCGTTAAGAGTGAGATGTTATGGTAGAGGGGGGATGGATGTTGTGCTTAAGACAAAGTTTCTTTCTCTGCTTGTGACCCAAGGTAACCATCGAGCAAGAAATATTTTATTACTGTTTGCTTCCTCTGAAACCAATTCCTCCATTCTGCGGTATTTATCAACTTCATCTGCCCAATCAGCTATGGAAGGGACATGAGAGTTTTTCCAATTTCTCGCTATGACCGCTTTCACTGCTGTGAGAAGCAGACCTATCAATGTAGATCTGCAGAGGTGTCGTGGAATTGGAACCATTAGAAGCAAAGCTTGTTGGGGGGTGTTTTCTATGTGAATTTCGGAAATCTGATTGACTATTTTTATTACTTTACTCCAGAATGGTTGTAGTAGCGGGCAGCTCCACCAAATATGTAGCATTGTACCCTTATCTCCTCCACACCTCCAGCATGTATCCGTTCGATTAGGGTATAAAGTTTTCAATTTGGTCGGAACCATATACCACCTAGCTATCAGCTTATAATTTTTCTCCTGTATATTACAGGAAATCGAAGTTTTGTGTGTTAAGTGGAACGCCTTTTTGACATCTTCCTCTGAGAATGAGACATTTAAGTCTCTCTCCCAACTTTTAATAAATTCTGGAGGTGTGTCATCTGAGTTCAGTAAGAGCATATTATATATTACTGATATTGCTTTCGGAGTGGGTGAGCTAGCGGCACAAAGCTTTTCATACGGTAAAAGCTGCCTGGTAAGATTAAGATTGGTTTTCTGTCTCTCTACAAATTCCTTCAATTGTTGATACTGTTTTAATGTGGTGGCTACATTTCCCGTATTTCTATTTTCCTTATATGGTAATTCTTCAAGAGGTTTAATTCCCTCGGAAGTCACTATTGAGTGGAAAGTAACTCCCTCCTTAGTAGGAATACCTAAAAATCTATCTGTGTGTAGAGCTGCCAGGAATCTCTGATTGTTTCCTAGCGGGATCAGGGGGCCATCTGGATGAAACAAGTTCTGAAAAGTATGAGAGTGTGAATTAACTAGGGCTGCAATTGAGGCACTGATTGGTGATTGTGGAAGGGAGATTATATCTTTCAGAATATTCCTAGGGGTCCAGAGTATCGCTGCGGTATCGAAATTTGTTATTGTAGATTCTACGGATATCCAGAGTTTCTTCTCTCTTTGTTGGAAGCATTCAAGGATTCTATTGAGAATAGCTGCTTGGTAATAAAGTTTGCAGCTTGGGAGGGCAAGACCACCCTCTGCTTTAGATTTAATGAGGGTTTTGGTATTTAGCCGGGCAGGTTTATTGGACCATATGAACTTAGTCAGAATAGAATTCATCCTGGTTAGGAAAGTGTGGGAGAGGACAGCAGGTACGGCTTGAAAGAGATAAAGAAGTCTCGGTAAAATGTTCATTTTGATAATGTTGATCTTTCCCAACCAGGAGAAATCCCTCATTCCCCATCTCTGAAGGTCTTCTCTTATGTTTTTCAATAAAGGTAGGAAGTTCCTTTCTATAATATTTTTCTGCGTTACTGCAATGTGGGTGCCTAAATAATTTATTGAAATATTATTCCAATTGAAAGGGAAGTTTGATTTTAAATTTTCTTTATCTTTGTCGGGGATATTTATACAAAGGGCTTCGCATTTATTCATATTTAATTTATAATTGCTAAAATAGGAATATTCTCTGATCGTAGCCAACAAGGAAGGGAGAGAGATATGAGGGTTGGATAAGAAGAGCAAGAGATCATCCGCATATGCAGAACAGAGATGATTTTTCTTGCCTACTTGTATGCCTGAGATGTCGGGGTTCTCTCTTATAGCTATAAGCAGATGTTCCATACACAGAACATATAGTAGGGGTGATAGTGGACATCCTTGCCGTGTACCATTCCTTATGTTAACTCTCTCAGAGATATTCCCATTGATTTTAATTTTAGCGTGGGGTGATTTGTATAATGCCATGATTTTAGATATAATAGTTGGGCCTAGTCCAATCTGGGAAAGGGTAGCTTCCATAAACCTCCAATCAACCCTATCAAACGCCTTTTCGGCATCAAGAGCTAAAAAGAGCATTTGTTTTTTTGAATTGTGGGCGAAGTTGGCCAGGGCGAAGGCCCTTAAGGTATTGTCATTAGCCTTCCTGTTTGGAATGAAACCAACTTGGTCCAGATTAACTAGGGATTCAAGAAGTGGGGAGAGTCTATTTGCAATTGCTTTAGCGTAAATTTTAGTATCGGTGTTTAGGAGAGAAATGGGCCTAAAATTGCTGCACAGATTGTGGTCTTTGCCCTCCTTCGGGATCACCGTTATGAATGCCTCCAAGAAAGACGGGGGGAAAGTGTGAGAAGCTGATATTGAGTTGAAGGAGTCTACCAAGCATGGGGTGAGGGCTTCTGCGAATTGTTTAAAGAATTTAGTTGTAAAGCCATCAGGGCCGGGGCTTTTGCCTGTAGGGAGGCTTTTAATTATGTCTCTAATTTCTTCAATTGTGAAGTTTTCTTCAAGTTGGTGTCTTGTTTCCGAATTGATTGTGGGTAGTTTAGTTTTGTTTATATACTGTTCTAGCGAGGTGGAAGAGGGAGATGATAAATTTTCCCTATCTGGGGGTGGTAACTGATATAAATTTTCATAATATTTCCTAAAAGTCTCCGCAATAATCTCTGTGTTGTAAGATAGATTCCCCTGTGGTGTTTTGATAGAAGGGATTATTCTCGATGTCTTTTTGTTTTTTAAGGCATTAGCTAGAAGTCTGCTGGGCTTATTGCCCCAAATGTAGAAGGTCTTCCCACAAATTTGTAGAACTTTTTTATGTTTTTTATGTAAAATATCTTTAACTTTACATCTTGTGGCATTAAGCTCCAGCAGAGTTTCTTCTAATAGAGATTTTTTGTGTGTCGTCTCTAATTCATGGATTCTTTTAAATAGATTAGATAGCTGTTTTGCATTTTCTCTTTTGATTCTAGCCCCATGTGAAATCAGTGTGCCTCTAACAGTAGCCTTTAATGCCTCCCATTTGATGGTTGGTGCAGTGGAGTCTGTTTTGTGAGTGATTTTAAAAGTCTCCAGTGTATCCGTAATTGCGGAGGAACATACAACATCGTCCAACAGTGATTCATTCAGTCTCCATGAGAATGATTGCTTACCCTTCGGTAAAAATGTAAATGACGAGTATACTGGAGCATGGTCAGTAAGAATAATATTCCCGATGTGTGAGTCTTTAAGAAGGTTCAGAGCTGCATGTGAGGAGAGAATAAAGTCTATCCTACTGTACGAGTTAGTAGGAGCAGAGAAATACGTGTAGTCTTTTGTCGTAGGATTAATTATTCTCCACGTGTCATAAAGCTTGAGTTCTCTTAAAGTTTTCTGAAGTAATCTTATTTTTTTAAAAGCTAATTTAGTTTTCCCTGAAGATGTGTCTAGAAAAGGGTTTAAGGGAGTGTTAAGATCCCCTCCTATTATAATGTGTCCTTTGGCGAATGAGTGTAGGTCTTGCAGGGTGTTTATGAGGAATGGTATCTGGTCGTGATTTGGTGCATATATATTTGCTAAAGTGAGGGTTTCATCCCCAATTGAGCAATTTAGGAAGATATATCTGCTCTCTGTATCTATTTTGGTGTCTAAAATTATCAAGGGGATTGTTTTGTGGATTCCAATTGAAACACCTTTTGTTCTTTTATCTGGAGAGGAAGCGTGTATCCATGAGGAGTAGTATCTATTTTTGTCTAGGTTTGGTATGTGATTTGATTTAAAATGGGTTTCCTGTAGGAAAATTATTTTTGCTTTTTGTTTGTGAAGGGAATAGAGAATGTTAGAGCGCTTTTCTGGCACATTGAAGCCATTGACATTCAATGTGCAGAAAACAATATCCGTCATTTTGTGTGTATGAGAAGTATACTTACTGGTTGAGAAGAAGTTTGCTTGTAGGTATGACGATTAACTTGTCGTTTCGTGGGGTTGACTCTGTGCCGTCAAGTCGCTTGGTGATGCAGCTGCACTGAGGGGTAAAGAAAAGATATAGGGTAAGAAGAATAAAATTAAGAGAAAAAGGGAGGTTCAACAAAAATCTAAACTAACAAAAAAAGCGTAAACAATACGCGGGGAACTAACTTGACAATTTGTCACTAGGTCTTGATAAGCAAGACACACTATTGGGTGGGTGAGTTGGCACGCTGTTAGGTCTGGGAGAAGTAATATATGTCAGGGCCTATTTGACATCAATTTATAATTTGGTAGGAATTAGAATACAACATAACGAAGAACCTCTTAAAACAATCTATACTTTAGCTTTACTAGGGAAACCTTACTCTAGGTGTTCACTTATAAAGAGCACCTATCAAAAATAACTTCGTGCACTTTTGTATGAAAAATTTAAGTGGTCAATTCCAGTGATAATTCCCAAAGACCTCCAAACTAGGAGGACAACTCTTTTGGGAATCATCCCTGTATCTATGCGTGGTCTTTAAGACTAAAGATTAATCATTTGAACAACTAAGGAAATCTATAACAAAGTTGCTGCTCAGGGAAATAGAAGCAAATAACAAATAAAACATTTCACAGACAACTTATTCGAAGAACTCTTTCTCATCGCCATCTTCAGCGTGGTCCGGGTTGTTGGCTCCTGGGTGTCTTCCTATCCCTCTCTCTTTGTGGTCTGGGTGGCAGGTCCGGTCTCCTGTTGTCATCTTCATCAGCAGGTCCTGGAGTCGAAATGTAGTTGGGTGGAGGAAGTATCATCGTCTCATGTAGATCACACCAGTCATGAAGGTACAGGTTTGGAAGATTTAATGCTTGCAGGAAGTCTGGAAGATCTTTGGGTTCTCTCAGGGTGAGGGTGTTTCCCCCAAGTCTTACCGACAAAGAGAAAGGAAATCCCCACTTGTATGGGATATTATTTTCTTGCAATTTCTGCGTGAGAGGTCTGAGAGTTGCTCTTTGCCGCAAGGTAAGTAGTGATAAATCTGCGAACAGTTGAATCTTTGTCCCATTGAAGTCGATGTTTTGGATATCCCTCGCCTTTCTCATGATATCTTCCTTCTGTGCGTAGTAGTGTACCCTGCATATGATGTCTCTGGGTCGTCTGGTATCCCTCCCCTTGGGTTTTAAAGCTCTATGCACCCTGTCTATTTCCAAGTGGGTATCCAGCGGTTTTCCCAGGATCTTATTAAACAAAGAAGATACCGCACCGTGTAAATCAGCTGTTTTAACTTCTTCTGGTAACCCTCTGATCCTAATATTATTTCGACGACTCCTATTTTCCACGTCGTCTAATCTGAGGGTCACCATCTTTTGAGAAATTTTGAGAGCTTCCGTGACATATGTCAACTCTCTTAGTTTGTCATCATGTACCCTTTGAGTTTTTTCAAAGCTAGCAGATTTCTTCTCTAATTTTGTAACTTTTTCCTGGACTACTGCTAGGTCTTTTTGCCAAGATACCTTTAGCTCCCTTCCCAGGTTAACCAAATCTTGTTTTGAGGGAATCAGTGACAATAACGCCTGTAGTTCAGGGTGCCCCTTTAATATTCTCATTGCATTTTCGGGGTTTGTCGCTTGTGTGGGAATACTTGGCGAGGGGTTGTGTATTATTGACTCAGCTGACGAAGCTGACGATTCATCCGAAGATGACATATCTTGAGCAAAAAAGGATTTATTCAACTCCCGTTTATTTGGTGTTTTCAAGAGTTTCCTCTTAATCGGGGGGAGGGTGTCATCATCAGAATCAACTGGGGTCGAGTACTCCTCAGAAGTATCAGATTCCTTAGACCCTCTTTTCTGTTGAATAGGTTTGTGTGGTAACGGGGCTTTATGCTCTATCATTTTATTATTTTCGGGAAACTGAGAGGTGTCCATATCATATTGACGATTATCATGGCTGTTCCATGGCCGTGAGGCTGGGAGAACAGATGAGTCAGCATTAATCTCATTAGCTGCCATCTGCTCCCTCATGTATGCCTCCTCCAATATGGCCGACTGTGCACAATGCAATGGAGCTAAGTTTACTTTAATCTCCTTATCAGGGGCTCTAATTGTGGCATTGGGAGTCTGTATCTTTTTCTGGGGGTCCCACTTTACAGAAACATTATTATCTTTTGGGATTGCCCCTAGCTCTCCCTTAGTACTTTTTGCATTTTTTGCTGGTACTGCCCCTTTAAATATGGCCGCTGTGCATGTTGAATGAGCGGCCGCTATCAGCTGATCCGCTGTAGTTTCTCCTGCTTCCCCTGCCTGCCCTGGGGTCTGACGGCGCAATATGAGGTCCCTACTCACTGTGGGTACCTCTCGATCAGCTGTCTGGAGCGCCGCTGTAGAGCGCTCTGCTTCACTGCTCCGTTCATCCCCAATCAAGATGGCCGCGGTGTCCGCACGGCCGGAGCTGCAGCTGCTACTCGGTGTCGGCTCCTTCTTCTGCCGCTCCGAGTCCTCCGCTGCTCGTTTAGATTTGTTCCCGGCGGTCTCCCTGGGTTTGTCAGCCTTGCCGGTCTTCTTAGTCTCCGGCATGTTAGAGATATTTCCTCTCGTGGCTGAGGCCATAGACGGAGCTCTATTCACGCGCTGCAGACCATCAGCGCGCCAAGCCACGCCCCCGCCATTGATTTTCTATGGGAATTGCAGAAATGACTTCTAAGCCTCAAAATAATGACTTTTTTTCCTAAGGTGGTAGGAATGAAACTCAGTGTGGGCTGGATGGGGTCCCCCCTGGGCACCGCAGACCTAAGCTTGTTTAACTCCTACCTCTTAAAGGGACCGAGAAAAAATGACCTTTTCTGCACTCCAATGTAAGTCAATGGGGCGATTTTTTGGCTATGTGCTAGAAATGAAATTCAGTGCGGATTGGATGACAGGCACCCTAGGCACCCAGGATCGGCATTAGTTTCACGTGTATCTCTTAAGCCGGCAGAGAAAACCCACCTGATATGCGCTCCACACAATTGAATTAGAGACGTCGTTGATTTTCTATGGGAATTGCAGAAATGACTTCTAAGCCTCAAAATAATGACTTTTTTTCCTAAGGTGGTAGGAATGAAACTCAGTGCGGGCTGGATGGGGTCCCCCCTGGGCACCGCAGACCTAAGCTTGTTTAACTCCTACCTCTTAAAGGGACCGAGAAAAAATGACCTTTTCTGCACTCCAATGTAAGTCAATGGGGCGATTTTTTGGCTATGTGCTAGAAATGAAATTCAGTGCGGATTGGATGACAGGCACCCTAGGCACCCAGGATCGGCTTTAGTTTCACGTGTATCTCTTAAGCCGGCAGAGAAAACCCACCTGATATGCGCTCCACACAATTGAATTAGAGACGCCGTTGATTTTCTATGGGAATTGCAGAAATGACTTCTAAGCCTCAAAATAATGACTTTTTTTCCTAAGGTGGTAGGAATGAAACTCAGTGCGGGCTGGATGGGGTCCCCCCTGGGCACCGCAGCTCTAAGCTTGTTTAACTCCTACCTCTTAAAGGGACCGAGAAAAAATGACCTTTTCTGCACTCCAATGTAAGTCAATGGGGCGATTTTTTGGCTATGTGCTAGAAATGAAATTCAGTGCGGATTGGATGACAGGCACCCTAGGCACCCAGGATCGGCTTTAGTTTCACGTGTATCTCTTAAGCCGGCAGAGAAAATCCACCTGATATGCGCTCCACACAATTGAATAGAGACGCCATTGATTTTCTATGGGAATTGCAGAAATGACTTCTAAGCCTCAAAATAATGACTTTTTTTCCTAAGGTGGTAGGAATGAAACTCAGTGTGGGCTGGATGGGGTCCCCCCTGGGCACCGCATAGTCTAAGCTTGTTTAACTCCTACCTCTTAAAGGGACCGAGAAAAAATGACCTTTTCTGCACTCCAATGTAAGTCAATGGGGCGATTTTTTGGCTATGTGCTAGAAATGAAATTCAGTGCGGATTGGATGACAGGCACCGTAGGCACCCAGGATCGGCTTTAGTTTCATGTGTATCTCTTAAGCCGGCAGAGAAAACCCACCTGATATGCGCTCCACACAATTGAATAGAGACGCCGTTGATTTTCTATGGGAATTGCAGAAATGACTTCTAAGCCTCAAAATAATGACTTTTTTTCCTAAGGTGGTAGGAATGAAACTCAGTGCGGGCTGGATGGGGTCCCCCCTGGGCACCGCAGACTCTAAGCTTGTTTAACTCCTACCTCTTAAAGGGACCGAGAAAAAAATGACCTTTTCTGCACTCCAATGTAAGTCAATGGGGCGATTTTTTGGCTATGTGCTAGAAATGAAATTCAGTGCGGATTGGATGACAGGCACCCTAGGCACCCAGGATCGGCTTTAGTTTCACGTGTATCTCTTAAGGCGGCAGAGAAAATCCACCTGATATGCGCTCCACACAATTGAATAGAGACGCCATTGATTTTCTATGGGAATTGCAGAAATGACTTCTAAGCCTCAAAATAATGACTTTTTTTCCTAAGGTGGTAGGAATGAAACTCAGTGTGGGCTGGATGGGGTCCCCCCTGGGCACCGCAACTCTAAGCTTGTTTAACTCCTACCTCTTAAAGGGACCGAGAAAAAATGACCTTTTCTGCACTCCAATGTAAGTCAATGGGGCGATTTTTTGGCTATGTGCTAGAAATGAAATTCAGTGCGGATTGGATGACAGGCACCCTAGGCACCCAGGATCGGCTTTAGTTTCACGTGTATCTCTTAAGCCGGCAGAGAAAATCCACCTGATATGCGCTCCACACAATTGAATAGAGACGCCATTGATTTTCTATGGGAATTGCAGAAATGTCTTCTAAGCCTCAAAATAATGACTTTTTTTCCTAAGGTGGTAGGAATGAAACTCAGTGTGGGCTGGATGGGGTTCCCCCTGGGCACCGCAGACCTAAGCTTGTTTAACTCCTACCTCTTAAAGGGACCGAGAAAAAATGACATTTTCTGCACTCCAATGTAAGTCAATGGGGCGATTTTTTGGCTATGTGCTAGAAATGAAATTCAGTGCGGATTGGATGACAGGCACCCTAGGCACCCAGGATCGGCTTTAGTTTCACGTGTATCTCTTAAGCCGGCAGAGAAAATCCACCTGATATGCGCTCCACACAATTGAATAGAGACGCCATTGATTTTCTATGGGAATTGCAGAAATGACTTCTAAGCCTCAAAATAATGACTTTTTTTCCTAAGGTGGTAGGAATGAAACTCAGTGTGGGCTGGATGGGGTCCCCCCTGGGCACCGCAGACCTAAGCTTGTTTAACTCCTACCTCTTAAAGGGACCGAGAAAAAATGACCTTTTCTGCACTCCAATGTAAGTCAATGGGGCGATTTTTTGGCTATGTGCTAGAAATGAAATTCAGTGCGGATTGGATGACAGGCACCCTAGGCACCCAGGATCGGCTTTAGTTTCACGTGTATCTCTTAAGCCGGCAGAGAAAACCCACCTGATATGCGCTCCACACAATTGAATTAGAGACGCCGTTGATTTTCTATGGGAATTGCAGAAATGACTTCTAAGCCTCAAAATAATGACTTTTTTTCCTAAGGTGGTAGGAATGAACCTCAGTGCGGGCTGGATGGGGTCCCCCCTGGGCACCGCAGACCTAAGCTTGTTTAACTCCTACCTCTTAAAGGGACCGAGAAAAAATGACCTTTTCTGCACTCCAATGTAAGTCAATGGGGCGATTTTTTGGCTATGTGCTAGAAATGAAATTCAGTGCGGATTGGATGACAGGCACCCTAGGCACCCAGGATCGGCTTTAGTTTCACGTGTATCTCTTAAGGCGGCAGAGAAAATCCACCTGATATGCGCTCCACACAATTGAATTAGAGACGCCGTTGATTTTCTATGGGAATTGCAGAAATGACTTCTAAGCCTCAAAATAATGACTTTTTTTCCTAAGGTGGTAGGAATGAAACTCAGTGTGGGCTGGATGGGGTCCCCCCTGGGCACCGCAGACAAAGCTTGTTTAACTCCTACCTCTTAAAGGGACCGAGAAAAAATGACCTTTTCTGCACTCCAATGTAAGTCAATGGGGCGATTTTTTGGCTATGTGCTAGAAATGAAATTCAGTGCGGATTGGATGACAGGCACCCTAGGCACCCAGGATCGGCTTTAGTTTCATGTGTATCTCTTAAGCCGGCAGAGAAAACCCACCTGATATGCGCTCCACACCATTGAATAGAGACGCCGTTGATTTTCTATGGGAATTGCAGAAATGACTTCTAAGCCTCAAAATAATGACTTTTTTTCCTAAGGTGGTAGGAATGAAACTCAGTGCGGGCTGGATGGGGTCCCCCCTGGGCACCGCAGCTCTAAGCTTGTTTAACTCCTACATCTTAAAGGGACCGAGAAAAAAATGACCTTTTCTGCACTCCAATGTAAGTCAATGGGGCGATTTTTTGGCTATGTGCTAGAAATGAAATTCAGTGCGGATTGGATGACAGGCACCCTAGGCACCCAGGATCGGCTTTAGTTTCACGTGTATCTCTTAAGGCGGCAGAGAAAATCCACCTGATATGCGCTCCACACAATTGAATAGAGACGCCATTGAATTTCTATGGGAATTGCAGAAATGACTTCTAAGCCTCAAAATAATGACTTTTTTTCCTAAGGTGGTAGGAATGAAACTCAGTGTGGGCTGGATGGGGTCCCCCCTGGGCACCGCAGACCTAAGCTTGTTTAACTCCTACCTCTTAAAGGGACCGAGAAAAAATGACCTTTTCTGCACTCCAATGTAAGTCAATGGGGCGATTTTTTGGCTATGTGCTAGAAATGAAATTCAGTGCGGATTGGATGACAGGCACCCTAGGCACCCAGGATCGGCTTTAGTTTCACGTGTATCTCTTAAGCCGGCAGAGAAAATCCACCTGATATGCGCTCCACACAATTGAATAGAGACGCCATTGATTTTCTATGGGAATTGCAGAAATGACTTCTAAGCCTCAAAATAATGACTTTTTTTCCTAAGGTGGTAGGAATGAAACTCAGTGTGGGCTGGATGGGGTCCCCCCTGGGCACCGCAGACCTAAGCTTGTTTAACTCCTACCTCTTAAAGGGACCGAGAAAAAATGACATTTTCTGCACTCCAATGTAAGTCAATGGGGCGATTTTTTGGCTATGTGCTAGAAATGAAATTCAGTGCGGATTGGATGACAGGCACCCTAGGCACCCAGGATCGGCTTTAGTTTCACGTGTATCTCTTAAGCCGGCAGAGAAAATCCACCTGATATGCGCTCCACACAATTGAATAGAGACGCCATTGATTTTCTATGGGAATTGCAGAAATGACTTCTAAGCCTCAAAATAATGACTTTTTTTCCTAAGGTGGTAGGAATGAAACTCAGTGTGGGCTGGATGGGGTCCCCCCTGGGCACCGCAGACCTAAGCTTGTTTAACTCCTACCTCTTAAAGGGACCGAGAAAAAATGACCTTTTCTGCACTCCAATGTAAGTCAATGGGGCGATTTTTTGGCTATGTGCTAGAAATGAAATTCAGTGCGGATTGGATGACAGGCACCCTAGGCACCCAGGATCGGCATTAGTTTCACGTGTATCTCTTAAGCCGGCAGAGAAAACCCACCTGATATGCGCTCCACACAATTGAATTAGAGACGCCGTTGATTTTCTATGGGAATTGCAGAAATGACTTCTAAGCCTCAAAATAATGACTTTTTTTCCTAAGGTGGTAGGAATGAAACTCAGTGCGGGCTGGATGGGGTCCCCCCTGGGCACCGCAGACCTAAGCTTGTTTAACTCCTACCTCTTAAAGGGACCGAGAAAAAATGACCTTTTCTGCACTCCAATGTAAGTCAATGGGGCGATTTTTTGGCTATGTGCTACAAATGAAATTCAGTGCGGATTGGATGACAGGCACCCTAGGCACCCAGGATCGGCTTTAGTTTCACGTGTATCTCTTAAGCCGGCAGAGAAAACCCACCTGATATGCGCTCCACACAATTGAATTAGAGACGCCGTTGATTTTCTATGGGAATTGCAGAAATGACTTCTAAGCCTCAAAATAATGACTTTTTTTCCTAAGGTGGTAGGAATGAAAAACAGCGCGGGCTGGATGGGGTCCCCCCTGGGCACCGCAGACCTAAGCTTGTTTAACTCCTACCTCTTAAAGGGACCGAGAAAAAATGACATTTTCTGCACTCCAATGTAAGTCAATGGGGCGATTTTTTGGCTATGTGCTAGAAATGAAATTCAGTGCGGATTGGATGACAGGCACCCTAGGCACCCAGGATCGGCTTTAGTTTCACGTGTATCTCTTAAGCCGGCAGAGAAAATCCACCTGATATGCGCTCCACACAATTGAATAGAGACGCCATTGATTTTCTATGGGAATTGCAGAAATGACTTCTAAGCCTCAAAATAATGACTTTTTTTCCTAAGGTGGTAGGAATGAAACTCAGTGTGGGCTGGATGGGGTCCCCCCTGGGCACCGCAGACCTAAGCTTGTTTAACTCCTACCTCTTAAAGGGACCGAGAAAAAATGACCTTTTCTGCACTCCAATGTAAGTCAATGGGGCGATTTTTTGGCTATGTGCTAGAAATGAAATTCAGTGCGGATTGGATGACAGGCACCCTAGGCACCCAGGATCGGCATTAGTTTCACGTGTATCTCTTAAGCCGGCAGAGAAAACCCACCTGATATGCGCTCCACACAATTGAATTAGAGACGCCGTTGATTTTCTATGGGAATTGCAGAAATGACTTCTAAGCCTCAAAATAATGACTTTTTTTCCTAAGGTGGTGGGAATGAAACTTAGTGCGGGCTGGATGGGGTCCCCCCTGGGCACCGCAGACCTAAGCTTGTTTAACTCCTACCTCTTAAAGGGACCGAGAAAAAATGACCTTTTCTGCACTCCAATGTAAGTCAATGGGGCGATTTTTTGGCTATGTGCTACAAATGAAATTCAGTGCGGATTGGATGACAGGCACCCTAGGCACCCAGGATCGGCTTTAGTTTCACGTGTATCTCTTAAGCCGGCAGAGAAAACCCACCTGATATGCGCTCCACACAATTGAATTAGAGACGCCGTTGATTTTCTATGGGAATTGCAGAAATGACTTCTAAGCCTCAAAATAATGACTTTTTTTCCTAAGGTGGTAGGAATGAAAATCAGCGCGGGCTGGATGGGGTCCCCCCTGGGCACCGCAGACCTAAGCTTGTTTAACTCCTACCTCTTAAAGGGACCGAGAAAAAATGACCTTTTCTGCACTCCAATGTAAGTCAATGGGGCGATTTTTTGGCTATGTGCTAGAAATGAAATGCAGTGCGGATTGGATGACAGGCACCCTAGGCACCCAGGATCGGCTTTAGTTTCACGTGTATCTCTTAAGCCGGCAGAGAAAATCCACCTGATATGCGCTCCACACAATTGAATAGAGACGCCATTGATTTTCTATGGGAATTGCAGAAATGTCTTCTAAGCCTCAAAATAATGACTTTTTTTCCTAAGGTGGTAGGAATGAAACTCAGTGCGGGCTGGATGGGGTCCCCCCTGGGCACCGCAGACCTAAGCTTGTTTAACTCCTACCTCTTAAAGGGACCGAGAAAAAATGACCTTTTCTGCACTCCAATGTAAGTCAATGGGGCGATTTTTTGGCTATGTGCTAGAAATGAAATTCAGTGCGGATTGGATGACAGGCACCCTAGGCACCCAGGATCGGCTTTAGTTTCACGTGTATCTCTTAAGCCGGCAGAGAAAATCCACCTGATATGCGCTCCACACAATTGAATAGAGACGCCATTGATTTTCTATGGGAATTGCAGAAATGTCTTCTAAGCCTCAAAATAATGACTTTTTTTCCTAAGGTGGTAGGAATGAAACTCAGTGTGGGCTGGATGGGGTCCCCCCTGGGCACCGCAGACCTAAGCTTGTTTAACTCCTACCTCTTAAAGGGACCGAGAAAAAATGACCTTTTCTGCACTCCAATGTAAGTCAATGGGGCGATTTTTTGGCTATGTGCTAGAAATGAAATTCAGTGCGGATTGGATGACAGGCACCCTAGGCACCCAGGATCGGCTTTAGTTTCACGTGTATCTCTTAAGCCGGCAGAGAAAACCCACCTGATATGCGCTCCACACAATTGAATTAGAGACGCCGTTGATTTTCTATGGGAATTGCAGAAATGACTTCTAAGCCTCAAAATAATGACTTTTTTCCTAAGGTGGTAGGAATGAAACTCAGTGCGGGCTGGATGGGGTCCCCCCTGGGCACCGCAGACCTAAGCTTGTTTAACTCCTACCTCTTAAAGGGACCGAGAAAAAATGACATTTTCTGCACTCCAATGTAAGTCAATGGGGCGATTTTTTGGCTATGTGCTAGAAATGAAATTCAGTGCGGATTGGATGACAGGCACCCTAGGCACCCAGGATCGGCTTTAGTTTCACGTGTATCTCTTAAGCCGGCAGAGAAAATCCACCTGATATGCGCTCCACACAATTGAATAGAGACGCCATTGATTTTCTATGGGAATTGCAGAAATGACTTCTAAGCCTCAAAATAATGACTTTTTTTCCTAAGGTGGTAGGAATGAAACTCAGTGTGGGCTGGATGGGGTCCCCCCTGGGCACCGCAGACCTAAGCTTGTTTAACTCCTACCTCTTAAAGGGACCGAGAAAAAATGACCTTTTCTGCACTCCAATGTAAGTCAATGGGGCGATTTTTTTGGCTATGTGCTAGAAATGAAATTCAGTGCGGATTGGATGACAGGCACCCTAGGCACCCAGGATCGGCATTAGTTTCACGTGTATCTCTTAAGCCGGCAGAGAAAACCCACCTGATATGCGCTCCACACAATTGAATTAGAGACGCCGTTGATTTTCTATGGGAATTGCAGAAATGACTTCTAAGCCTCAAAATAATGACTTTTTTTCCTAAGGTGGTAGGAATGAAACTCAGTGCGGGCTGGATGGGGTCCCCCCTGGGCACCGCAGACCTAAGCTCGTTTAACTCCTACCTCTTAAAGGGACCGAGAAAAAATGACCTTTTCTGCACTCCAATGTAAGTCAATGGGGCGATTTTTTGGCTATGTGCTAGAAATGAAATTCAGTGCGGATTGGATGACAGGCACCCAAGGCACCCAGGATCGGCTTTAGTTTCACGTGTATCTCTTAAGCCGGCAGAGAAAACCCACCTGATATGCGCTCCACACAATTGAATTAGAGACGCCGTTGATTTTCTATGGGAATTGCAGAAATGACTTCTAAGCCTCAAAATAATGACTTTTTTTCCTAAGGTGGTAGGAATGAAAATCAGTGCGGGCTGGATGGGGTCCCCCCTGGGCACCGCAGACCTAAGCTTGTTTAACTCCTACCTCTTAAAGGGACCGAGAAAAAATGACCTTTTCTGCACTCCAATGTAAGTCAATGGGGCGATTTTTTGGCTATGTGCTAGAAATGAAATGCAGTGCGGATTGGATGACAGGCACCCTAGGCACCCAGGATCGGCTTTAGTTTCACGTGTATCTCTTAAGCCGGCAGAGAAAATCCACCTGATATGCGCTCCACACAATTGAATAGAGACGCCATTGATTTTCTATGGGAATTGCAGAAATGTCTTCTAAGCCTCAAAATAATGACTTTTTTTCCTAAGGTGGTAGGAATGAAACTCAGTGTGGGCTGGATGGGGTCCCCCCTGGGCACCGCAGACCTAAGCTTGTTTAACTCCTACCTCTTAAAGGGACCGAGAAAAAATGACCTTTTCTGCACTCCAATGTAAGTCAATGGGGCGATTTTTTGGCTATGTGCTAGAAATGAAATTCAGTGCGGATTGGATGACAGGCACCCTAGGCACCCAGGATCGGCTTTAGTTTCACGTGTATCTCTTAAGCCGGCAGAGAAAACCCACCTGATATGCGCTCCACACAATTGAATTAGAGACGCCGTTGATTTTCTATGGGAATTGCAGAAATGACTTCTAAGCCTCAAAATAATGACTTTTTTTCCTAAGGTGGTAGGAATGAAACTCAGTGCGGGCTGGATGGGGTCCCCCCTGGGCACCGCAGACCTAAGCTTGTTTAACTCCTACCTCTTAAAGGGACCGAGAAAAAATGACCTTTTCTGCACTCCAATGTAAGTCAATGGGGCGATTTTTTGGCTATGTGCTAGAAATGAAATTCAGTGCGGATTGGATGACAGGCACCCTAGGCACCCAGGATCGGCTTTAGTTTCACGTGTATCTCTTAAGCCGGCAGAGAAAACCCACCTGATATGCGCTCCACACAATTGAATAGAGACGCCGTTGATTTTCTATGGGAATTGCAGAAATGACTTCTAAGCCTCAAAATAATGACTTTTTTTCCTAAGGTGGTAGGAATGAAACTCAGTGCGGGCTGGATGGGGTCCCCCCTGGGCACCGCAGACCTAAGCTTGTTTAACTCCTACCTCTTAAAGGGACCGAGAAAAAATGACCTTTTCTGCACTCCAATGTAAGTCAATGGGGCGATTTTTTGGCTATGTGCTAGAAATGAAATTCAGTGCGGATTGGATGACAGGCACCCTAGGCACCCAGGATCGGCTTTAGTTTCACGTGTATCTCTTAAGCCGGCAGAGAAAACCCACCTGATATGCGCTCCACACAATTGAATAGAGACGCCGTTGATTTTCTATGGGAATTGCAGAAATGACTTCTAAGCCTCAAAATAATGACTTTTTTTCCTAAGGTGGTAGGAATGAAACTCAGTGCGGGCTGGATGGGGTCCCCCCTGGGCACCGCAGACCTAAGCTTGTTTAACTCCTACCTCTTAAAGGGACCGAGAAAAAATGACCTTTTCTGCACTCCAATGTAAGTCAATGGGGCGATTTTTTGGCTATGTGCTAGAAATGAAATTCAGTGCGGATTGGATGACAGGCACCCTAGGCACCCAGGATCGGCTTTAGTTTCACGTGTATCTCTTAAGCCGGCAGAGAAAACCCACCTGATATGCGCTCCACACAATTGAATAGAGACGCCGTTGATTTTCTATGGGAATTGCAGAAATGACTTCTAAGCCTCAAAATAATGACTTTTTTTCCTAAGGTGGTAGGAATGAAACTCAGTGCGGGCTGGATGGGGTCCCCCCTGGGCACCGCAGACCTAAGCTTGTTTAACTCCTACCTCTTAAAGGGACCGAGAAAAAATGACCTTTTCTGCACTCCAATGTAAGTCAATGGGGCGATTTTTTGGCTATGTGCTAGAAATGAAATTCAGTGCGGATTGGATGACAGGCACCCTAGGCACCCAGGATCGGCTTTAAGTTTCACGTGTATCTCTTAAGGCCCGGCAGAGAAAATCCCACCTGATATGCGCTCCACACAATTGAATAGAGACGCCAGTTGATTTTCTATGGGAATTGCAGAAATGACTTCTAAGCCTCAAAATAATGACTTTTTTTCCTAAGGTGGTAGGAATGAAACTCAGTGCGGGCTGGATGGGGTCCCCCCTGGGCACCGCAGACCTAAGCTTGTTTAACTCCTACCTCTTAAAGGGACCGAGAAAAAAATGACCTTTTCTGCACTCCAATGTAAGTCAATGGGGCGATTTTTTGGCTATGTGCTAGAAATGAAATTCAGTGCGGATTGGATGACAGGCACCCTAGGCACCCAGGATCGGCTTTAGTTTCACGTGTATCTCTTAAGCCGGCAGAGAAAATCCACCTGATATGCGCTCCACACAATTGAATTAGAGACGCCGTTGATTTTCTATGGGAATTGCAGAAATGACTTCTAAGCCTCAAAATAATGACTTTTTTTCCTAAGGTGGTAGGAATGAAACTCAGTGCGGGCTGGATGGGGTCCCCCCTGGGCACCGCAGACCTAAGCTTGTTTAACTCCTACCTCTTAAAGGGGACCGAGAAAAAATGACCTTTTCTGCACTCCAATGTAAGTCAATGGGGCGATTTTTTGGCTATGTGCTAGAAATGAAATTCAGTGCGGATTGGATGACAGGCACCCTAGGCACCCAGGATCGGCTTTAGTTTCACGTGTATCTCTTAAGCCGGCAGAGAAAACCCACCTGAGGGGGCGTGGCTTGGCACTGGAGGAAGATGGCTGCTTGAACTCAGAGCTCCTGCTCAGCAACTAGTAAATACAGCATTTTGGACCTCTCCTCCTGCTTTAAATCGGCTGGAAAGACCCTTGACAACTCAGGATGTCTTCAGGAACCAGAAGGAATACAAAGAAGTCCTCAGAGATCTCTAAGCTTCCAGATTTCTTTGTTGTTAAAGAAGCTGGGGATTTTCAAGATGGCTCCCGTCCTAAAACAAGACAGAGCCAGAAGCACAACAAAGCTCCATCAGAGATCATGTCTTCTGCACAGAAGAAAAAAACTGTGAGTAGACGCCGAAGCAGTTCAGTTCCACCTCAACCAAAGGTCCCAGGTATGAAAGATCGGGGCACAGATGATAGTAGAGAAAGTGAAGATATGGCAAGATCAGTGAGGAAGCGCACAGTACAAAAGATTAGAGATGATACTGAATCACCATCATGTTCTCCCCCTTTAGAAAGCCCTGATAAACACAGATTGAGACTTCAGGAAGAGATTGAGGGGGCTGTGGGAGGTATGGATTCAGATGAAGAAACTGACTCTTTAATGCTAGAACTGGATAATGTGGAGACCTCCAGTGCACCTCTGTCTGGAGACTCTATGAAGCTTATGCTTTGTGCGTTTAAAAAATCTATACGATCTGACTTTATGAATATGCTGAATCCTGTTAAAAAAGCTGTTGCTGCGGCTGAAGCTAGAATATTACACATAGAAAATAAAATGTCTGATATGACAACATCTCACAACGATTTAATTGATGCCCATTATGAACTTGAAAATCAGACACAAAGTATTAAAATGAAAATCGCCGATCTAGAAGATAGAGCGAGAAGGAACAACATCAAATTTAGAGGCATCCCAGAGAGTGTGGTAAATACAGATCTAAAAAACTACGTACAAGAATACGTAATGCTGCTTCTACCAGATTGCTCGGCTACAGATATGCTAATTGACAGAATTCATCGCATTCCGAAACCAAATTTTCTCCCAGATGATGTCCCTAGGGATGTCTTAGCAAGGTTTCATTTTTATCACATAAAAGAATCTCTGATGTCGTCTTCAAGGAACGCTCCAGACCTTCCTGAAAGATTCAAAAAATTGCAGTTATTCACGGACTTATCTGCAGATACTTTACAGCAGAGACGAAAATTATTACCAATCACAAAAGCCCTCAGAGAGAATAAAATAATATACCGTTGGGGCTTTCCGGTCAAACTTCTCGTGTTAAAAGATGGAAAAACTTTTATCATTAAGAATTTAGAAGAAGGAATGGCAATGCTGAACAGATGGAATATTGCAGTGAAGGAAATAAATCAACGTCCTAAACCAACGCATGTCCCGCCAGATTGGAGGAAAGTTGGTCGCTGATAAGCATTTTGCAGGAAACTTTGAGTTCATCCTTGACCTTGTTCATAATGACTATGTTCAAGAAGTTGATTTCAAGATCCCGTTTCAAGTGGACTAAACCCCCCCACAAAGAGTTATTCTGCTACATTTGCAGAGTTATTTTGTTTTTTGTTCTGTTTTTCTGCTTTGATTGTTATATATCTCTAATGTCTTTTTTTTTGTGTGAGCAGAATTGCGTGGAAATCCGAGAAATTTCAAGTGCATCTATGATAAGTATCAAGGCTGTTATTTGCGATATCTATGTGTATAAGTATGGTTGTTAAGTTCATGTCTTTGAATGTTAATGGGCTTAATACCCCTTATAAGAGATCTCAACTTTGGAGGGAAATCCATAAGTCTAAATGCGATGTTGTCGCTATTCAGGAGACCCACTTAGTGGAAAAAGATAATATAAGAATTCAAAACAAAAATTTTCCCAACATCTTCTATTCAAACTTTAAGTCTAAATCTAGAGGTATATTTATAGCTATCAAAAATACTATAGCATTTAAACTGATTAAAACTATTAGCGACCCTAACGGTCGATATATCTTGTTGATAGCTGAACTTAATAATGTATTATATACCATTCTTTCAATCTATGCACCTTGTAAAGGACAAATTAAATTTCTTAACAAAATGGTTAAATTAGCCAACAAACACAAACAAGGATATCTCTTACTGTTAGGTGATTTCAATGTAACCCCTGATAATGAATGGGACTCCAGCTTTCCTGATAGAAGGAAAACCTCTGCTTTTACGGACGTTTTATATAATAATGATCTATATGACATATGGAGAGTTAATCACGGCTCAGAAAGAGACTATTCTTTTTATTCTGTAGCGTATAATAGCTATTCGAGAATAGATCTATTTTTGTCAGATAAGAATCTGCTATTACAGGTTGATTCTGTATCTATTGGTCATAGAGAGTGGACAGACCATGCCCCTATTAATCTATCTATCAAAGAAAAAATCAATACCTATCCCACATATCTATGGAGAGCAAATACATTTATTTTAAATCACCCCATATATGGCAATGAGTTGGAAAAATATCTCCAAGAGTATTTTCAAATTAACACAAGAGAAGATACACATATAAATTCCATATGGAATGCACACAAAGCATACATCAGGGGAGAATTTATCAAAATAGGTAGTAAGGCCAAAAAAATCAAGAATAAAGAAATGGATGATATTCTAAAAAAAATACATGACACTGAAATATTAAATAAAAAGAAACCATCTGCCTTACTTAGAGATGAGATAAGAACCTTAAGAGATCAATTAAGCACATTTCTTTTTGCAGAGTATGAAAAAAAGCATAGGAAAACAGGCGCTAATTATTATAATTTTAATAATAAATCAAGCAAACTTTTGGCCTACAGGTTTAAACAACAACATAAAAAGAATAAAATCCCCTTCCTGTGGAATAAAGATAAATCTGGGAAAGTTTTTGCCCCACATGATATAGCTAACGAATTTATGGAATATTATAAAAGTCTTTATAACCTTAAAAACGACCCCAAAATCATACAACCTACTATAACCTCCATAAATGAATTTTTAAACAAAGTATCCCTACCAAAAATATCCCAAGAACAATTAGATATCCTGAACCTCCCTATCCTGGAACTAGAAATCAAACAAGCGATCTCCTCTTTGCCTCTAAATAAATCCCCTGGCCAAGATGGCCTATCCAATGAATATTATAAACGATTTATAGATATTTTAACCCCCATCCTGACCCCTTTTTTCCAAAATTGTATGAGTACTGGGTCTTTTCCTGAAGAAAATCTTCAAGCTATCATTGTTACTCTACCCAAACAAGGAAAAGACCCAGACACCCCTCCCAATTTTAGGCCTATCTCATTATTGAATTGTGATCTAAAAATTTACGCAAAAATAGTGGCCTCTAGATTAAATAAAATCATTCCATTGCTGGTTGGAGGGGATCAAGTAGGATTCGTAAAAAGGAGACATGGTGCTGACAACACTAGAAGGGTATTGAATATATTACACTATGTGGAATATAGGAAGATGGAGGCAGTTTTCTTGGCCCTAGATGCCGAGAAGGCCTTTGACAGAATTAACTGGCAATATACCTTCTCGGCTCTAGGTGCTATGGGTTTTGATGGTCCCATTTTAAATGCTATTCACGCTCTGTATGTCAATCCATCTGCAAAAGTATTTTGTAATGGTTCTTTATCAGATGCCTTTCCAATCTCCAATGGAACCCGTCAGGGTTGTCCCTTATCCCCTACTATTTTCATCTTGTCAATAGAACCTTTGGCCCAAATGTTAAGATCCCATCAAAAAATTGATGGTATTAAAATAGGGGATGACTCTCACTTGATTTCTCTATATGCAGATGACATCATTCTTACAATGGCCAACCCTCTCACATCACTAACCAATGTGATGACTACACTCAATGAATTTGGCTCAGTGTCTTACTATTCTTTAAATCAATCAAAATCTCAGGCACTCCCAATTAATATCCCTAAAGAAGACATTGATAGACTCCGCATAAATTTCCCTTTGGATTGGCAACTCACTTCGATAAATTATTTGGGAATACAAGTACCTAGCTCTTCTAAATTAACATACAAACTAAATTTCATTCCTTTTATCAAAAAAATGAAAGAAGATATCACCTATTTTACTAAAATTGAGGCCTCCTGGTTGGGTAGGATTGCATCCTACAAAATGCTCCTCCTTCCGAAGCTGTTGTATCTCTTTAGGAATGTCCCTATCACTTTACCTACTTCCTTCTTTTCCAAAATTAGATCCATATTATCAAAATACATTTGGTCTGGTAAACAACCGAGGATTGCATATAATATTATGTCTAAACATAAATCTGTTGGCGGCCTAGGGGTACCTGACGCTAAAAGGTACCACATAGCAACTCTAGTTTCATCAATTAAAAAATGGAACAATACACTTGATCCACCACATTGGGTAAAGATTGAAAAATTTTTTATGAATGACATTGAACCTGCATTATTTATCTATTTACATTTTTGGAAAATCCCTACACCAAAACATTTAACACCTAGTACCTATGCCACTATATATAATTGGAAATTGGCTCATAATTTTTCATATATTGAATCCAATAAATACATACAACACTCTCCTCTTAGTATATTAAGCTATGCCATTCAAGACATTGACCTGTGCTGTTGGTCAGAAAAGGGTATAGATACAGTGGACAAGATCCTTTCCAATTTTCAAATTATTGATTTTGCCACACTGAAAGACAGATTTCATTTGAGAGACAGGGAAATTTTTACATATTTACGTATAAAAGATTTCTTGGAAAACCATAACTACGAACCTATTATGTGTTGTCCATCATTATTTATCCATATTAAAAATAACTCGTTAGGCCTGAGGCCTATATATAATTTATTGGACAACTACATGGAATTCCAAAATGATAAACCACTCTCTACATGGGGAAAGGAACTGGACATAACTATTACTCCTGAACAATGGACTGAAGCAATATCTTTCACTTTGAAGTGCTTAAAAAGCGTTACTCATGTTGAAGCTATCACAAAAACGTGGCTGTATTGGTACTATACCCCTGTGAAAATAAGTAAAATGTACCCCAATAATTCTGACCTATGTTGGAGGAACTGTGGGTGTGTAGGTAACCTGTCTCATCTACTATGGTATTGCCCAAATATAAGTAGATTTTGGAGAGATGTATTTGATCTTTTATCAAAAATTGTTGGTCATGATGTGTTTTATACTCCTCAATTGGTATTGCTTATGATAGATATCTTAACTGTACCTATTAATGAGAGATTTATAACATGCAAATTACTGGTCATAGCCAAACTAGTTCTCACCAGATACTGGAGAACTACTACCTGCCCCTCTATAGTAGAAGTTAAAAACAGTATGAAACTGTGCTACTCATATGAAGAATATATAGCAATTGGTTCGAACACATCTACCAAGTTTTACAAAAACTGGGATTTATGGAGGAAATTTTATGAAACAGATTGTAATATCTTACTATCGCCTCCATTAGTGATATAACCTGGCTTTTGACTATTTTATCTTTTCTCAAGTATATTACACAAATATATCTATGGTCCTCAAATATTTTCTTTTCATATTCCACGCAACTCTGCTTTTTAATCTTAATTTGAATTTGATTTGACCTTGACCTGAAATATCTGCTCTGTTCTTTTCTTTTGATTAGTTGCACTAGTTTGTTTCTTGTTTCTTTTATGTTATGTGAGTTTTTGAGTTTTGTGTGTTTTGACATATAATTTTCTGGAAGCCTGTTGTTTCCAGAATATTTGGAAATTGTTTTATTTGCATCAATGTATGTCTTTGCTATGTATAAAACTTTCTTAAAAAATTCCAATAAAAACATTGTAACGAGAAAATCCACCTGATATGCGCTCCACACAATTGAATAGAGACGCCATTGATTTTCTATGGGAATTGCAGAAATGACTTCTAAGCCTCAAAATAATGACTTTTTTTCCTAAGGTGGTAGGAATGAAACTCAGTGCGGGCTGGATGGGGTCCCCCTGGGCACCGCAGACCTAAGCTTGTTTAACTCCTACCTCTTAAAGGGACCGAGAAAAAAATGACCTTTTCTGCACTCCAATGTAAGTCAATGGGGCGATTTTTTGGCTATGTGCTAGAAATGAAATTCAGTGCGGATTGGATGACAGGCACCCTAGGCACCCAGGATCGGCTTTAGTTTCATGTGTATCTCTTAAGCCGGCAGAGAAAACCCACCTGATATGCGCTCCACACAATTGAATAGAGACGCCGTTGATTTTCTATGGGAATTGCAGAAATGACTTCTAAGCCTCAAAATAATGACTTTTTTTCCTAAGGTGGTAGGAATGAAACTCAGTGCGGGCTGGATGGGGTCCCCCTGGGCACCGCAGACCTAAGCTTGTTTAACTCCTACCTCTTAAAGGGACCGAGAAAAAATGACCTTTTCTGCACTCCAATGTAAGTCAATGGGGCGATTTTTTGGCTATGTGCTAGAAATGAAATTCAGTGCGGATTGGATGACAGGCACCCTAGGCACCCAGGATCGGCTTTAGTTTCACGTGTATCTCTTAAGCCGGCAGAGAAAACCCACCTGATATGCGCTCCACACAATTGAATTAGAGACGCCGTTGATTTCTATGGGAATTGCAGAAATGACTTCTAAGCCTCAAAATAATGACTTTTTTTCCTAAGGTGGTAGGAATGAAACTCAGTGCGGGCTGGATGGGGTCCCCCTGGGCACCGCAGACCTAAGCTTGTTTAACTCCTACCTCTTAAAGGGACCGAGAAAAAATGACCTTTTCTGCACTCCAATGTAAGTCAATGGGGCGATTTTTTGGCTATGTGCTAGAAATGAAATTGAGTGCGGATTGGATGACAGGCACCCTAGGCACCCAGGATCGGCTTTAGTTTCACGTGTATCTCTTAAGCCGGCAGAGAAAACCACCTGATATGCGCTCCACACAATTGAATAGAGACGCCGTTGATTTTCTATGGGAATTGCAGAAATGACTTCTAAGCCTCAAAATAATGACTTTTTTTCCTAAGGTGGTAGGAATGAAACTCAGTGCGGGCTGGATGGGGTTCCCCCCTGGGCACCGCAGACCTAAGCTTGTTTAACTCCTACCTCTTAAAGGGACCGAGAAAAAATGACCTTTTCTGCACTCCAATGTAAGGTCAATGGGGCGATTTTTGGCTATGTGCTAGAAATGAAATTCAGTGCGGATTGGATGACAGGCACCCTAGGCACCCAGGATCGGCTTTAGTTTCACGTGTATCTCTTAAGCCGGCAGAGAAAACCCACCTGATATGCGCTCCACACAATTGAATAGAGACGCCGTTGATTTTCTATGGGAATTGCAGAAATGACTTCTAAGCCTCAAAATAATGACTTTTTTTCCTAAGGTGGTAGGAATGAAACTCAGTGCGGGCTGGATGGGGTCCCCCCTGGGCACCGCAGACCTAAGCTTGTGTAACTCCTACCTCTTAAAGGGACCGAGAAAAAATGACCTTTTCTGCACTCCAATGTAAGTCAATGGGGCGATTTTTTGGCTATGTGCTAGAAATGAAATTCAGTGCGGATTGGATGACAGGCACCCTAGGCACCCAGGATCGGCTTTAGTTTCACGTGTATCTCTTAAGCCGGCAGAGAAAACCCACCTGATATGCGCTCCACACAATTGAATTAGAGACGCCGTTGATTTTCTATGGGAATTGCAGAAATGACTTCTAAGCCTCAAAATAATGACTTTTTTTCCTAAGGTGGTAGGAATGAAACTCAGTGCGGGCTGGATGGGGTCCCCCCTGGGCACCGCAGACCTAAGCTTGTTTAACTCCTACCTCTTAAAGGGACCGAGAAAAAATGACCTTTTCTGCACTCCAATGTAAGTCAATGGGGCGATTTTTTGGCTATGTGCTAGAAATGAAATTCAGTGCGGATTGGATGACAGGCACCCTAGGCACCCAGGATCGGCTTTAGTTTCACGTGTATCTCTTAAGCCGGCAGAGAAAACCCACCTGATATGCGCTCCACACAATTGAATTAGAGACGCCGTTGATTTTCTATGGGAATTGCAGAAATGACTTCTAAGCCTCAAAATAATGACTTTTTTTCCTAAGGTGGTAGGAATGAAACTCAGTGCGGGCTGGATGGGGTCCCCCCTGGGCACCGCAGACCTAAGCTTGTTTAACTCCTACCTCTTAAAGGGACCGAGAAAAAATGACCTTTTCTGCACTCCAATGTAAGTCAATGGGGCGATTTTTTGGCTATGTGCTAGAAATGAAATTCAGTGCGGATTGGATGACAGGCACCCTAGGCACCCAGGATCGGCTTTAGTTTCACGTGTATCTCTTAAGCCGGCAGAGAAAACCCACCTGATATGCGCTCCACACAATTGAATTAGAGACGCCGTTGATTTTCTATGGGAATTGCAGAAATGACTTCTAAGCCTCAAAATAATGACTTTTTTTCCTAAGGTGGTAGGAATGAAACTCAGTGCGGGCTGGATGGGGTCCCCCCTGGGCACCGCAGACCTAAGCTTGTTTAACTCCTACCTCTTAAAGGGACCGAGAAAAAATGACCTTTTCTGCACTCCAATGTAAGTCAATGGGGCGATTTTTTGGCTATGTGCTAGAAATGAAATTCAGTGCGGATTGGATGACAGGCACCCTAGGCACCCAGGATCGGCTTTAGTTTCACGTGTATCTCTTAAGCCGGCAGAGAAAACCCACCTGATATGCGCTCCACACAATTGAATTAGAGACGCCGTTGATTTTCTATGGGAATTGCAGAAATGACTTCTAAGCCTCAAAATAATGACTTTTTTTCCTAAGGTGGTAGGAATGAAACTCAGTGCGGGCTGGATGGGGTCCCCCCTGGGCACCTCAGACCTAAGCTTGTTTAACTCCTACCTCTTAAAGGGACCGAGAAAAAATGACCTTTTCTGCACTCCAATGTAAGTCAATGGGGCGATTTTTTGGCTATGTGCTAGAAATGAAATTCAGTGCGGATTGGATGACAGGCACCCTAGGCACCCAGGATCGGCTTTAGTTTCACGTGTATCTCTTAAGCCGGCAGAGAAAACCCACCTGATATGCGCGCCACACAATTGAATTAGAGACGCCGTTGATTTTCTATGGGAATTGCAGAAATGACTTCTAAGCCTCAAAATAATGACTTTTTTTCCTAAGGTGGTAGGAATGAAACTCAGTGCGGGCTGGATGGGGTCCCCCCTGGGCACCGCAGACCTAAGCTTGTTTAACTCCTACCTCTTAAAGGGACCGAGAAAAAATGACCTTTTCTGCACTCCAATGTAAGTCAATGGGGCGATTTTTTGGCTATGTGCTAGAAATGAAATTCAGTGCGGATTGGATGACAGGCACCCTAGGCACCCAGGATCGGCTTTAGTTTCACGTGTATCTCTTAAGCCGGCAGAGAAAACCCACCTGATATGCGCTCCACACAATTGAATTAGAGACGCCGTTGATTTTCTATGGGAATTGCAGAAATGACTTCTAAGCCTCAAAATAATGACTTTTTTTCCTAAGGTGGTAGGAATGAAACTCAGTGCGGGCTGGATGGGGTCCCCCCTGGGCACCGCAGACCTAAGCTTGTTTAACTCCTACCTCTTAAAGGGACCGAGAAAAAATGACCTTTTCTGCACTCCAATGTAAGTCAATGGGGCGATTTTTTGGCTATGTGCTAGAAATGAAATTCAGTGCGGATTGGATGACAGGCACCCTAGGCACCCAGGATCGGCTTTAGTTTCACGTGTATCTCTTAAGCCGGCAGAGAAAACCCACCTGATATGCGCTCCACACAATTGAATAGAGACGCCGTTGATTTTCTATGGGAATTGCAGAAATGACTTCTAAGCCTCAAAATAATGACTTTTTTTCCTAAGGTGGTAGGAATGAAACTCAGTGCGGGCTGGATGGGGTCCCCCCTGGGCACCGCAGACCTAAGCTTGTTTAACTCCTACCTCTTAAAGGGACCGAGAAAAAATGACCTTTTCTGCACTCCAATGTAAGTCAATGGGGCGATTTTTTGGCTATGTGCTAGAAATGAAATTCAGTGCGGATTGGATGACAGGCACCCTAGGCACCCAGGATCGGCTTTAGTTTCACGTGTATCTCTTAAGCCGGCAGAGAAAACCCACCTGATATGCGCTCCACACAATTGAATAGAGACGCCGTTGATTTTCTATGGGAATTGCAGAAATGACTTCTAAGCCTCAAAATAATGACTTTTTTTCCTAAGGTGGTAGGAATGAAACTCAGTGCGGGCTGGATGGGGTCCCCCCTGGGCACCGCAGACCTAAGCTTGTTTAACTCCTACCTCTTAAAGGGACCGAGAAAAAATGACCTTTTCTGCACTCCAATGTAAGTCAATGGGGCGATTTTTTGGCTATGTGCTAGAAATGAAATTCAGTGCGGATTGGATGACAGGCACCCTAGGCACCCAGGATCGGCTTTAGTTTCACGTGTATCTCTTAAGCCGGCAGAGAAAACCCACCTGATATGCGCTCCACACAATTGAATAGAGACGCCGTTGATTTTCTATGGGAATTGCAGAAATGACTTCTAAGCCTCAAAATAATGACTTTTTTTCCTAAGGTGGTAGGAATGAAACTCAGTGCGGGCTGGATGGGGTCCCCCCTGGGCACCGCAGACCTAAGCTTGTTTAACTCCTACCTCTTAAAGGGACCGAGAAAAAATGACCTTTTCTGCACTCCAATGTAAGTCAATGGGGCGATTTTTTGGCTATGTGCTAGAAATGAAATTCAGTGCGGATTGGATGACAGGCACCCTAGGCACCCAGGATCGGCTTTAGTTTCACGTGTATCTCTTAAGCCGGCAGAGAAAACCCACCTGATATGCGCTCCACACAATTGAATAGAGACGCCGTTGATTTTCTATGGGAATTGCAGAAATGACTTCTAAGCCTCAAAATAATGACTTTTTTTCCTAAGGTGGTAGGAATGAAACTCAGTGCGGGCTGGATGGGGTCCCCCCTGGGCACCGCAGACCTAAGCTTGTTTAACTCCTACCTCTTAAAGGGACCGAGAAAAAATGACCTTTTCTGCACTCCAATGTAAGTCAATGGGGCGATTTTTTGGCTATGTGCTAGAAATGAAATTCAGTGCGGATTGGATGACAGGCACCCTAGGCACCCAGGATCGGCTTTAGTTTCACGTGTATCTCTTAAGCCGGCAGAGAAAACCCACCTGATATGCGCTCCACACAATTGAATAGAGACGCCGTTGATTTTCTATGGGAATTGCAGAAATGACTTCTAAGCCTCAAAATA
Source organism: Dendropsophus ebraccatus (assembly GCF_027789765.1). Classification (NCBI taxonomy): domain Eukaryota; kingdom Metazoa; phylum Chordata; class Amphibia; order Anura; family Hylidae; genus Dendropsophus; species Dendropsophus ebraccatus. The sequence goes on along the minus strand of NC_091468.1, from coordinate 30,783,125 downwards.
ATGACTTTTTTTCCTAAGGTGGTAGGAATGAAACTCAGTGCGGGCTGGATGGGGTCCCCCCTGGGCACCGCAGACCTAAGCTTGTTTAACTCCTACCTCTTAAAGGGACCGAGAAAAAATGACCTTTTCTGCACTCCAATGTAAGTCAATGGGGCGATTTTTTGGCTATGTGCTAGAAATGAAATTCAGTGCGGATTGGATGACAGGCACCCTAGGCACCCAGGATCGGCTTTAGTTTCACGTGTATCTCTTAAGCCGGCAGAGAAAACCCACCTGATATGCGCTCCACACAATTGAATAGAGACGCCGTTGATTTTCTATGGGAATTGCAGAAATGACTTCTAAGCCTCAAAATAATGACTTTTTTTCCTAAGGTGGTAGGAATGAAACTCAGTGCGGGCTGGATGGGGTCCCCCCTGGGCACCGCAGACCTAAGCTTGTTTAACTCCTACCTCTTAAAGGGACCGAGAAAAAATGACCTTTTCTGCACTCCAATGTAAGTCAATGGGGCGATTTTTTGGCTATGTGCTAGAAATGAAATTCAGTGCGGATTGGATGACAGGCACCCTAGGCACCCAGGATCGGCTTTAGTTTCACGTGTATCTCTTAAGCCGGCAGAGAAAACCCACCTGATATGCGCTCCACACAATTGAATAGAGACGCCGTTGATTTTCTATGGGAATTGCAGAAATGACTTCTAAGCCTCAAAATAATGACTTTTTTTCCTAAGGTGGTAGGAATGAAACTCAGTGCGGGCTGGATGGGGTCCCCCCTGGGCACCGCAGACCTAAGCTTGTTTAACTCCTACCTCTTAAAGGGACCGAGAAAAAATGACCTTTTCTGCACTCCAATGTAAGTCAATGGGGCGATTTTTTGGCTATGTGCTAGAAATGAAATTCAGTGCGGATTGGATGACAGGCACCCTAGGCACCCAGGATCGGCTTTAGTTTCACGTGTATCTCTTAAGCCGGCAGAGAAAACCCACCTGATATGCGCTCCACACAATTGAATAGAGACGCCGTTGATTTTCTATGGGAATTGCAGAAATGACTTCTAAGCCTCAAAATAATGACTTTTTTTCCTAAGGTGGTAGGAATGAAACTCAGTGCGGGCTGGATGGGGTCCCCCCTGGGCACCGCAGACCTAAGCTTGTTTAACTCCTACCTCTTAAAGGGACCGAGAAAAAATGACCTTTTCTGCACTCCAATGTAAGTCAATGGGGCGATTTTTTGGCTATGTGCTAGAAATGAAATTCAGTGCGGATTGGATGACAGGCACCCTAGGCACCCAGGATCGGCTTTAGTTTCACGTGTATCTCTTAAGCCGGCAGAGAAAACCCACCTGATATGCGCTCCACACAATTGAATAGAGACGCCGTTGATTTTCTATGGGAATTGCAGAAATGACTTCTAAGCCTCAAAATAATGACTTTTTTTCCTAAGGTGGTAGGAATGAAACTCAGTGCGGGCTGGATGGGGTCCCCCCTGGGCACCGCAGACCTAAGCTTGTTTAACTCCTACCTCTTAAAGGGACCGAGAAAAAATGACCTTTTCTGCACTCCAATGTAAGTCAATGGGGCGATTTTTTGGCTATGTGCTAGAAATGAAATTCAGTGCGGATTGGATGACAGGCACCCTAGGCACCCAGGATCGGCTTTAGTTTCACGTGTATCTCTTAAGCCGGCAGAGAAAACCCACCTGATATGCGCTCCACACAATTGAATAGAGACGCCGTTGATTTTCTATGGGAATTGCAGAAATGACTTCTAAGCCTCAAAATAATGACTTTTTTTCCTAAGGTGGTAGGAATGAAACTCAGTGCGGGCTGGATGGGGTCCCCCCTGGGCACCGCAGACCTAAGCTTGTTTAACTCCTACCTCTTAAAGGGACCGAGAAAAAATGACCTTTTCTGCACTCCAATGTAAGTCAATGGGGCGATTTTTTGGCTATGTGCTAGAAATGAAATTCAGTGCGGATTGGATGACAGGCACCCTAGGCACCCAGGATCGGCTTTAGTTTCACGTGTATCTCTTAAGCCGGCAGAGAAAACCCACCTGATATGCGCTCCACACAATTGAATAGAGACGCCGTTGATTTTCTATGGGAATTGCAGAAATGACTTCTAAGCCTCAAAATAATGACTTTTTTTCCTAAGGTGGTAGGAATGAAACTCAGTGCGGGCTGGATGGGGTCCCCCCTGGGCACCGCAGACCTAAGCTTGTTTAACTCCTACCTCTTAAAGGGACCGAGAAAAAATGACCTTTTCTGCACTCCAATGTAAGTCAATGGGGCGATTTTTTGGCTATGTGCTAGAAATGAAATTCAGTGCGGATTGGATGACAGGCACCCTAGGCACCCAGGATCGGCTTTAGTTTCACGTGTATCTCTTAAGCCGGCAGAGAAAACCCACCTGATATGCGCTCCACACAATTGAATAGAGACGCCGTTGATTTTCTATGGGAATTGCAGAAATGACTTCTAAGCCTCAAAATAATGACTTTTTTTCCTAAGGTGGTAGGAATGAAACTCAGTGCGGGCTGGATGGGGTCCCCCCTGGGCACCGCAGACCTAAGCTTGTTTAACTCCTACCTCTTAAAGGGACCGAGAAAAAATGACCTTTTCTGCACTCCAATGTAAGTCAATGGGGCGATTTTTTGGCTATGTGCTAGAAATGAAATTCAGTGCGGATTGGATGACAGGCACCCTAGGCACCCAGGATCGGCTTTAGTTTCACGTGTATCTCTTAAGCCGGCAGAGAAAACCCACCTGATATGCGCTCCACACAATTGAATAGAGACGCCGTTGATTTTCTATGGGAATTGCAGAAATGACTTCTAAGCCTCAAAATAATGACTTTTTTTCCTAAGGTGGTAGGAATGAAACTCAGTGCGGGCTGGATGGGGTCCCCCCTGGGCACCGCAGACCTAAGCTTGTTTAACTCCTACCTCTTAAAGGGACCGAGAAAAAATGACCTTTTCTGCACTCCAATGTAAGTCAATGGGGCGATTTTTTGGCTATGTGCTAGAAATGAAATTCAGTGCGGATTGGATGACAGGCACCCTAGGCACCCAGGATCGGCTTTAGTTTCACGTGTATCTCTTAAGCCGGCAGAGAAAACCCACCTGATATGCGCTCCACACAATTGAATAGAGACGCCGTTGATTTTCTATGGGAATTGCAGAAATGACTTCTAAGCCTCAAAATAATGACTTTTTTTCCTAAGGTGGTAGGAATGAAACTCAGTGCGGGCTGGATGGGGTCCCCCCTGGGCACCGCAGACCTAAGCTTGTTTAACTCCTACCTCTTAAAGGGACCGAGAAAAAATGACCTTTTCTGCACTCCAATGTAAGTCAATGGGGCGATTTTTTGGCTATGTGCTAGAAATGAAATTCAGTGCGGATTGGATGACAGGCACCCTAGGCACCCAGGATCGGCTTTAGTTTCACGTGTATCTCTTAAGCCGGCAGAGAAAACCCACCTGATATGCGCTCCACACAATTGAATAGAGACGCCGTTGATTTTCTATGGGAATTGCAGAAATGACTTCTAAGCCTCAAAATAATGACTTTTTTTCCTAAGGTGGTAGGAATGAAACTCAGTGCGGGCTGGATGGGGTCCCCCCTGGGCACCGCAGACCTAAGCTTGTTTAACTCCTACCTCTTAAAGGGACCGAGAAAAAATGACCTTTTCTGCACTCCAATGTAAGTCAATGGGGCGATTTTTTGGCTATGTGCTAGAAATGAAATTCAGTGCGGATTGGATGACAGGCACCCTAGGCACCCAGGATCGGCTTTAGTTTCACGTGTATCTCTTAAGCCGGCAGAGAAAACCCACCTGATATGCGCTCCACACAATTGAATAGAGACGCCGTTGATTTTCTATGGGAATTGCAGAAATGACTTCTAAGCCTCAAAATAATGACTTTTTTTCCTAAGGTGGTAGGAATGAAACTCAGTGCGGGCTGGATGGGGTCCCCCCTGGGCACCGCAGACCTAAGCTTGTTTAACTCCTACCTCTTAAAGGGACCGAGAAAAAATGACCTTTTCTGCACTCCAATGTAAGTCAATGGGGCGATTTTTTGGCTATGTGCTAGAAATGAAATTCAGTGCGGATTGGATGACAGGCACCCTAGGCACCCAGGATCGGCTTTAGTTTCACGTGTATCTCTTAAGCCGGCAGAGAAAACCCACCTGATATGCGCTCCACACAATTGAATAGAGACGCCGTTGATTTTCTATGGGAATTGCAGAAATGACTTCTAAGCCTCAAAATAATGACTTTTTTTCCTAAGGTGGTAGGAATGAAACTCAGTGCGGGCTGGATGGGGTCCCCCCTGGGCACCGCAGACCTAAGCTTGTTTAACTCCTACCTCTTAAAGGGACCGAGAAAAAATGACCTTTTCTGCACTCCAATGTAAGTCAATGGGGCGATTTTTTGGCTATGTGCTAGAAATGAAATTCAGTGCGGATTGGATGACAGGCACCCTAGGCACCCAGGATCGGCTTTAGTTTCACGTGTATCTCTTAAGCCGGCAGAGAAAACCCACCTGATATGCGCTCCACACAATTGAATAGAGACGCCGTTGATTTTCTATGGGAATTGCAGAAATGACTTCTAAGCCTCAAAATAATGACTTTTTTTCCTAAGGTGGTAGGAATGAAACTCAGTGCGGGCTGGATGGGGTCCCCCCTGGGCACCGCAGACCTAAGCTTGTTTAACTCCTACCTCTTAAAGGGACCGAGAAAAAATGACCTTTTCTGCACTCCAATGTAAGTCAATGGGGCGATTTTTTGGCTATGTGCTAGAAATGAAATTCAGTGCGGATTGGATGACAGGCACCCTAGGCACCCAGGATCGGCTTTAGTTTCACGTGTATCTCTTAAGCCGGCAGAGAAAACCCACCTGATATGCGCTCCACACAATTGAATAGAGACGCCGTTGATTTTCTATGGGAATTGCAGAAATGACTTCTAAGCCTCAAAATAATGACTTTTTTTCCTAAGGTGGTAGGAATGAAACTCAGTGCGGGCTGGATGGGGTCCCCCCTGGGCACCGCAGACCTAAGCTTGTTTAACTCCTACCTCTTAAAGGGACCGAGAAAAAATGACCTTTTCTGCACTCCAATGTAAGTCAATGGGGCGATTTTTTGGCTATGTGCTAGAAATGAAATTCAGTGCGGATTGGATGACAGGCACCCTAGGCACCCAGGATCGGCTTTAGTTTCACGTGTATCTCTTAAGCCGGCAGAGAAAACCCACCTGATATGCGCTCCACACAATTGAATAGAGACGCCGTTGATTTTCTATGGGAATTGCAGAAATGACTTCTAAGCCTCAAAATAATGACTTTTTTTCCTAAGGTGGTAGGAATGAAACTCAGTGCGGGCTGGATGGGGTCCCCCCTGGGCACCGCAGACCTAAGCTTGTTTAACTCCTACCTCTTAAAGGGACCGAGAAAAAATGACCTTTTCTGCACTCCAATGTAAGTCAATGGGGCGATTTTTTGGCTATGTGCTAGAAATGAAATTCAGTGCGGATTGGATGACAGGCACCCTAGGCACCCAGGATCGGCTTTAGTTTCACGTGTATCTCTTAAGCCGGCAGAGAAAACCCACCTGATATGCGCTCCACACAATTGAATAGAGACGCCGTTGATTTTCTATGGGAATTGCAGAAATGACTTCTAAGCCTCAAAATAATGACTTTTTTTCCTAAGGTGGTAGGAATGAAACTCAGTGCGGGCTGGATGGGGTCCCCCCTGGGCACCGCAGACCTAAGCTTGTTTAACTCCTACCTCTTAAAGGGACCGAGAAAAAATGACCTTTTCTGCACTCCAATGTAAGTCAATGGGGCGATTTTTTGGCTATGTGCTAGAAATGAAATTCAGTGCGGATTGGATGACAGGCACCCTAGGCACCCAGGATCGGCTTTAGTTTCACGTGTATCTCTTAAGCCGGCAGAGAAAACCCACCTGATATGCGCTCCACACAATTGAATAGAGACGCCGTTGATTTTCTATGGGAATTGCAGAAATGACTTCTAAGCCTCAAAATAATGACTTTTTTTCCTAAGGTGGTAGGAATGAAACTCAGTGCGGGCTGGATGGGGTCCCCCCTGGGCACCGCAGACCTAAGCTTGTTTAACTCCTACCTCTTAAAGGGACCGAGAAAAAATGACCTTTTCTGCACTCCAATGTAAGTCAATGGGGCGATTTTTTGGCTATGTGCTAGAAATGAAATTCAGTGCGGATTGGATGACAGGCACCCTAGGCACCCAGGATCGGCTTTAGTTTCACGTGTATCTCTTAAGCCGGCAGAGAAAACCCACCTGATATGCGCTCCACACAATTGAATAGAGACGCCGTTGATTTTCTATGGGAATTGCAGAAATGACTTCTAAGCCTCAAAATAATGACTTTTTTTCCTAAGGTGGTAGGAATGAAACTCAGTGCGGGCTGGATGGGGTCCCCCCTGGGCACCGCAGACCTAAGCTTGTTTAACTCCTACCTCTTAAAGGGACCGAGAAAAAATGACCTTTTCTGCACTCCAATGTAAGTCAATGGGGCGATTTTTTGGCTATGTGCTAGAAATGAAATTCAGTGCGGATTGGATGACAGGCACCCTAGGCACCCAGGATCGGCTTTAGTTTCACGTGTATCTCTTAAGCCGGCAGAGAAAACCCACCTGATATGCGCTCCACACAATTGAATAGAGACGCCGTTGATTTTCTATGGGAATTGCAGAAATGACTTCTAAGCCTCAAAATAATGACTTTTTTTCCTAAGGTGGTAGGAATGAAACTCAGTGCGGGCTGGATGGGGTCCCCCCTGGGCACCGCAGACCTAAGCTTGTTTAACTCCTACCTCTTAAAGGGACCGAGAAAAAATGACCTTTTCTGCACTCCAATGTAAGTCAATGGGGCGATTTTTTGGCTATGTGCTAGAAATGAAATTCAGTGCGGATTGGATGACAGGCACCCTAGGCACCCAGGATCGGCTTTAGTTTCACGTGTATCTCTTAAGCCGGCAGAGAAAACCCACCTGATATGCGCTCCACACAATTGAATAGAGACGCCGTTGATTTTCTATGGGAATTGCAGAAATGACTTCTAAGCCTCAAAATAATGACTTTTTTTCCTAAGGTGGTAGGAATGAAACTCAGTGCGGGCTGGATGGGGTCCCCCCTGGGCACCGCAGACCTAAGCTTGTTTAACTCCTACCTCTTAAAGGGACCGAGAAAAAATGACCTTTTCTGCACTCCAATGTAAGTCAATGGGGCGATTTTTTGGCTATGTGCTAGAAATGAAATTCAGTGCGGATTGGATGACAGGCACCCTAGGCACCCAGGATCGGCTTTAGTTTCACGTGTATCTCTTAAGCCGGCAGAGAAAACCCACCTGATATGCGCTCCACACAATTGAATAGAGACGCCGTTGATTTTCTATGGGAATTGCAGAAATGACTTCTAAGCCTCAAAATAATGACTTTTTTTCCTAAGGTGGTAGGAATGAAACTCAGTGCGGGCTGGATGGGGTCCCCCCTGGGCACCGCAGACCTAAGCTTGTTTAACTCCTACCTCTTAAAGGGACCGAGAAAAAATGACCTTTTCTGCACTCCAATGTAAGTCAATGGGGCGATTTTTTGGCTATGTGCTAGAAATGAAATTCAGTGCGGATTGGATGACAGGCACCCTAGGCACCCAGGATCGGCTTTAGTTTCACGTGTATCTCTTAAGCCGGCAGAGAAAACCCACCTGATATGCGCTCCACACAATTGAATAGAGACGCCGTTGATTTTCTATGGGAATTGCAGAAATGACTTCTAAGCCTCAAAATAATGACTTTTTTTCCTAAGGTGGTAGGAATGAAACTCAGTGCGGGCTGGATGGGGTCCCCCCTGGGCACCGCAGACCTAAGCTTGTTTAACTCCTACCTCTTAAAGGGACCGAGAAAAAATGACCTTTTCTGCACTCCAATGTAAGTCAATGGGGCGATTTTTTGGCTATGTGCTAGAAATGAAATTCAGTGCGGATTGGATGACAGGCACCCTAGGCACCCAGGATCGGCTTTAGTTTCACGTGTATCTCTTAAGCCGGCAGAGAAAACCCACCTGATATGCGCTCCACACAATTGAATAGAGACGCCGTTGATTTTCTATGGGAATTGCAGAAATGACTTCTAAGCCTCAAAATAATGACTTTTTTTCCTAAGGTGGTAGGAATGAAACTCAGTGCGGGCTGGATGGGGTCCCCCCTGGGCACCGCAGACCTAAGCTTGTTTAACTCCTACCTCTTAAAGGGACCGAGAAAAAATGACCTTTTCTGCACTCCAATGTAAGTCAATGGGGCGATTTTTTGGCTATGTGCTAGAAATGAAATTCAGTGCGGATTGGATGACAGGCACCCTAGGCACCCAGGATCGGCTTTAGTTTCACGTGTATCTCTTAAGCCGGCAGAGAAAACCCACCTGATATGCGCTCCACACAATTGAATAGAGACGCCGTTGATTTTCTATGGGAATTGCAGAAATGACTTCTAAGCCTCAAAATAATGACTTTTTTTCCTAAGGTGGTAGGAATGAAACTCAGTGCGGGCTGGATGGGGTCCCCCCTGGGCACCGCAGACCTAAGCTTGTTTAACTCCTACCTCTTAAAGGGACCGAGAAAAAATGACCTTTTCTGCACTCCAATGTAAGTCAATGGGGCGATTTTTTGGCTATGTGCTAGAAATGAAATTCAGTGCGGATTGGATGACAGGCACCCTAGGCACCCAGGATCGGCTTTAGTTTCACGTGTATCTCTTAAGCCGGCAGAGAAAACCCACCTGATATGCGCTCCACACAATTGAATAGAGACGCCGTTGATTTTCTATGGGAATTGCAGAAATGACTTCTAAGCCTCAAAATAATGACTTTTTTTCCTAAGGTGGTAGGAATGAAACTCAGTGCGGGCTGGATGGGGTCCCCCCTGGGCACCGCAGACCTAAGCTTGTTTAACTCCTACCTCTTAAAGGGACCGAGAAAAAATGACCTTTTCTGCACTCCAATGTAAGTCAATGGGGCGATTTTTTGGCTATGTGCTAGAAATGAAATTCAGTGCGGATTGGATGACAGGCACCCTAGGCACCCAGGATCGGCTTTAGTTTCACGTGTATCTCTTAAGCCGGCAGAGAAAACCCACCTGATATGCGCTCCACACAATTGAATAGAGACGCCGTTGATTTTCTATGGGAATTGCAGAAATGACTTCTAAGCCTCAAAATAATGACTTTTTTTCCTAAGGTGGTAGGAATGAAACTCAGTGCGGGCTGGATGGGGTCCCCCCTGGGCACCGCAGACCTAAGCTTGTTTAACTCCTACCTCTTAAAGGGACCGAGAAAAAATGACCTTTTCTGCACTCCAATGTAAGTCAATGGGGCGATTTTTTGGCTATGTGCTAGAAATGAAATTCAGTGCGGATTGGATGACAGGCACCCTAGGCACCCAGGATCGGCTTTAGTTTCACGTGTATCTCTTAAGCCGGCAGAGAAAACCCACCTGATATGCGCTCCACACAATTGAATAGAGACGCCGTTGATTTTCTATGGGAATTGCAGAAATGACTTCTAAGCCTCAAAATAATGACTTTTTTTCCTAAGGTGGTAGGAATGAAACTCAGTGCGGGCTGGATGGGGTCCCCCCTGGGCACCGCAGACCTAAGCTTGTTTAACTCCTACCTCTTAAAGGGACCGAGAAAAAATGACCTTTTCTGCACTCCAATGTAAGTCAATGGGGCGATTTTTTGGCTATGTGCTAGAAATGAAATTCAGTGCGGATTGGATGACAGGCACCCTAGGCACCCAGGATCGGCTTTAGTTTCACGTGTATCTCTTAAGCCGGCAGAGAAAACCCACCTGATATGCGCTCCACACAATTGAATAGAGACGCCGTTGATTTTCTATGGGAATTGCAGAAATGACTTCTAAGCCTCAAAATAATGACTTTTTTTCCTAAGGTGGTAGGAATGAAACTCAGTGCGGGCTGGATGGGGTCCCCCCTGGGCACCGCAGACCTAAGCTTGTTTAACTCCTACCTCTTAAAGGGACCGAGAAAAAATGACCTTTTCTGCACTCCAATGTAAGTCAATGGGGCGATTTTTTGGCTATGTGCTAGAAATGAAATTCAGTGCGGATTGGATGACAGGCACCCTAGGCACCCAGGATCGGCTTTAGTTTCACGTGTATCTCTTAAGCCGGCAGAGAAAACCCACCTGATATGCGCTCCACACAATTGAATAGAGACGCCGTTGATTTTCTATGGGAATTGCAGAAATGACTTCTAAGCCTCAAAATAATGACTTTTTTTCCTAAGGTGGTAGGAATGAAACTCAGTGCGGGCTGGATGGGGTCCCCCCTGGGCACCGCAGACCTAAGCTTGTTTAACTCCTACCTCTTAAAGGGACCGAGAAAAAATGACCTTTTCTGCACTCCAATGTAAGTCAATGGGGCGATTTTTTGGCTATGTGCTAGAAATGAAATTCAGTGCGGATTGGATGACAGGCACCCTAGGCACCCAGGATCGGCTTTAGTTTCACGTGTATCTCTTAAGCCGGCAGAGAAAATCCACCTGATATGCGCTCCACACAATTGAATAGAGACGCCATTGATTTTCTATGGGAATTGCAGAAATGACTTCTAAGCCTCAAAATAATGACTTTTTTTCCTAAGGTGGTAGGAATGAAACTCAGTGTGGGCTGGATGGGGTCCCCCCTGGGCACCGCAGACCTAAGCTTGTTTAACTCCTACCTCTTAAAGGGACCGAGAAAAAATGACCTTTTCTGCACTCCAATGTAAGTCAATGGGGCGATTTTTTGGCTATGTGCTAGAAATGAAATTCAGTGCGGATTGGATGACAGGCACCCTAGGCACCCAGGATCGGCTTTAGTTTCACGTGTATCTCTTAAGCCGGCAGAGAAAACCCACCTGATATGCGCTCCACACTTGACTAGAGAAGATGGCTTCTTGAATTCAGAAATCCTTCTAAGCAACTAAATAAGCATTTTGGACCTCTCCCCTGCTTTTAAATCGGCTGGAAAGACCCTTGACAACTCAGGATGTCTTCAGGAACCAGAAGGAATACAAAGAAGTCCTCAGAGATCTTCTAAGCTCCAGATTTCCTTTGTTTGTTAAAGAAGCTGGGGATTTTTCAAGATGGCTCCCGTCCTAAAAGACAGAGCCAGAAGCACAACAAAGCACTCCATCAGAGATCATGTCTTCTGCCACAGAAGAAAACACGTGATATGCGCCGAACATCATTCCACTCAACAGGACCCAGGTATGAAAGATTGGGGCACAGATGATAGAGAGAAAGTGAGATATGGCAAGATCAGTGATGAAGCGCACAGTACAAAGATGAGATGATACTGGATCACCATCATGTTCTCCTCCTTTAAAAGCCCTGATAACACAGATTGAGACTCAGGAAGAGATTGAGGGGGCTGTGGAGGTATGGATCAGATGAAGAAACTGACTCTTTAATGCTAGAACTGGATAATGTGGAGACCTCCAGTGCACCTCTTCTGGAGACTCTATGAAGCTTTGCTTTGTGCGTTTAAAAAATCTATACGATCTGACTTTATGGAATATGCTGATCCTGTAAAAAAGCTGTTGCTGCGGCGAAGCAGAATATTACACATAGAAAATAAAATGTCTGATATGACAACACTCACAACTATTTAATTGATGCCCATTATGAACTTAAAATCAGACACAAAGTATTAAAATGAAAATCGCCGTCTAGAAGATAGAGCGAGAAGGAATGAACACACAATTTAGGGCATCCCAGAGAGTGTGGTAATACAGATCTAAAAAACTACGTACAAGAATACGTAATGCTGCTTCTACAGATTGCTCGGCTACAGATATGCTAATTGACAGAATTCATCGCATTCTTCCGGAAACAAATTTCTCCCAGATGATGTCCCTAGGGATGTCTAGCAAGGTTTCATTTTATCACATAAAAGAATCTCTGATGTCGTCTTCAAGAACACTCCAACCTTCTGAAAGATTTCCAAAAATTGCAGTATTCACGGACTATCTGCAGATACTTTACGCAGAGACGAAAATTATTAACCAATCACAAAGCCCTCAGAGAGAATAAAATAATATACCGTTGGGCTTTCAAAGGGTCAACTTGCCTCGTGTTAAAAGATGGAAAACTTTTATCTTAAGAATTTAGAAGAAGGCATGGCAATTGCTGAACAGATGGATATTGCGTGAAGAAATAGATCCACGTCCTAAACCAACGCATGTCCCGCAGATTGGGAAGTTGGTCGCTGGATAAAGATTTTGCGAAACTTTGAGTTCATCTGACCTTGTTCATATGACTATGTTCAAAAGTTGATTTCAAGATCCCGTTTCAAGTGGAACTAACCCCCCCACAAAGAGTTATTCTGCTACATTTGCAGAGTTATTTTGGTTTTTTGTTTCTGTTTTTCTGCTTTGATTGTTATATATCTCTAATGTCTTTTTTTTTGTGTGAGCAGATTGCGTGGAAATCCGAGAACTTTCACGTGCATCTATAAAGTATCAGGCTGTTATTTTTTTTTGCGATATCTAGTGTATAAGTATGGTTTGTTAAGTTCATGTCTTTTGAATTGTTAATGGGCTTCTAAGCCCTTATAATAGATCTCACTTGGAGGAAATCCTAAGTCTAATGCGATGTGTCGCTATTCAGAAACCCACTTAGTGGAAAAAGATAATATAAAAGATCAAAACAAAAATTTCCACATCTTCTATTCAAATTTAAGTCTAATCTAGAGGTATTTTTATAGCTATAAAAATACTATAGCATTTAAACTGATTAAAACTATTAGCGCCCTAACGGTCGATATATCTTGTTGATAGCTGAACTTAATAATGTATTATATACCATTCTTCAACTATGCACCTGTAAAGGACAAATTGAATTTCTTAACAAATGGTTAAATTAGCCAACAAACACAAACAAGGATTTTCTTTACTGTTAGGTGATTTCAATGTAACCCCGCTAATGAATGGGACTCCAGCTTTCCTGATAGAAGGAAACCTCTCTTTTACGACGTTTTTATATAATATGATCTTATACATATGGAGAGTTATCAAAAAACGGCTCAGAAAGAGCTATTTTTTTTATTCTGTAGCGTATATAGCTATTCGAGAATAGATCTATTTTTGTCAGTAAGAATCCTTCTATTACAGGTATTCTGTATCTATTGTCATAGAGCGTGGACAGAAAACCATGCCCCTTAAGCTATCTATCAAAGAAAAAATCAACCCCTATCCCACATATCTATGGAGAGCAAATACATTTATTTTAAATCACCCCATATATGGCAATGAGTTGGAAGAATATCTCCAGAGTAATTTTCAAATTAACACAAGAGAAGATACCATATAAATTCCATATGGAATGCACATCAAACATACATCAGGGGAGAATTTTATTCAAAATAGTAGTAAGGCCAAAAAAATCAAGAATAAAGAAAATGGATGATATTCTAAAAAAAATACATGACACTGAAATATTAAATAAAAAGAAACATCTGCCTATTAGAGATGAGATAAGACTTAAGAGATCATTAGCCATGTCTTTTTGCAGAGTATGAAAAAAAGCATAGGAAACAGGCGCTAATTATTTAATTTTTAATAATAAATCAGCAAACTTTGGCCTACAGGTTTAAACAACAACATAAAAAGAATAGAATGCCCTTCTCTGTCTGGAATAAAGATAAACTGGGAAAGTTTTTGCCCCAACATGATTATAGACTAACGATTTTTGGAATATTATAAAAGTCTTTAATAACCTTAAAGACCGCCCAAAATATACAACCTACTATAACCGCCATAAATGAATTTTTTAAACAAAGTATCCCTACCCAAAATACCCAAGACAATTAGATATCCTGAACTCCCTATCCTGGAACTAGAATCAAAACAAGCTATCTCTCTTTGCCTCTAAATAAATCCCTGGCCAGATGCCTATCCAATGAATTTATAAACGATTTATAGATATTTTAACCCCCATCCTGACCCCTTTTTCCAAAATTGTATGAGTATGGGTCTTTCCCTGAAAAAATCTTCAAGCTAATCATTGTACTCTACCAAACAGAAAGAATAGACACCCCGACCAATTTTAGGCCTATTCATTATTGAATTGTGATCTAAAAATTTACGCAAAAATAGTGCCTCTAATTAAATAAAATCAATTCCATTGCTGGTTGGGGATCAAGTAGGATTCGTAAAAGGTACATGGTGCTGACAACACTAGTAAAGGGTATTGAAAAATATTACCTTTGTGGAATATAGGAAAGATGGAGGCAGTTTTCTGGCTAGATGCCGAGAAGGCCTTGGACAGAATTACTGCAATATACCTCTCGGCTCTAGGTGGCTTTGGGTTTTGATGGTCCCATTTTAAATGCTATTCACGCTCTGTAGTCAATCCATCTGCAAAAGTATTTTTGTCATGTTCTTTTCAGATCCTTTCCAATCTCAATGGAACCCGTCAGGGTTGTCCTTATCCCTACTATTTTCATCTTGTCAATAGAACCTTTGCCCAAATGTTAAGATCCCATCAAAAAATTGATGGTATTAAAATAGGGGATGACTCCACTTGATTTCTCTATATGCAGATGACATCATTGTACAATGGCCACCCTCTCACACACTAACCAATGTGATGACTATACACTCAATGAATTTGGCTCAGTGTCTTACTATTTCTTTAATCAATCAAAATCTCAGCACTCCCAATTAATATCCCTAAAGAAGACATTGATAGACTCCGCATAAATTTTCCCTTTGGATTGCAACTCACTTCGATAAATTATTTGGGAATACAGTACCTAGCTCTTCTAAAAATTTAACATACAAACTAAATTTCATTCCTTTTATCAAAAAAATGAAAAAAGATTATCACCTATTTTACTAAAATTGAGGCCTCCTGGTTGGGTAGGATTGCTCCTACAATGCTCCTCCTTCCGAAGCTGTTGTATCTCTTTTAGGAATGTCCTATCAACTTTACCTACTTCTTCTTTTCCAAAAATAGATCCATATTATCAAAATCATTTGGTCTGGTAAAACACCGTGCTTGCATATAATATTATGTCTAAACAATAATCTGTGGCGGCCTAGGGGTACCTGACGCTAAAAGGTACCACATAGCAACTCTAGTTTCATCAATTAAAAAATGGAACAATACACTTGATCCAAACCACATTGGTAAAAGATTGAAAAATTTTTTATGAATTACATTGAACCTGCATTATTTATCTATTTACATTTTTGGAAAATCCCTACACCAAAATTTAACACCTAGTACCTATGGCCACTATATATAATTGGAAATTGGCTCATATTTTTTCATTATTGACTCCATAAATACATACAACACTCTCCTCTTAGTATATTAAGCTATGCCATTCAAGACATTGACCTGTGCTGTTGGTCAAAAAGGGTATAGATACAGTGGACAAGATCCTTTTCCAATTTCAAATTATGATTTTTGCCGCATTGAAAGACAGATTTCATTGAGAGACAGGAAATTTTTACATTTTACGTATAAAAAATGATTTCTTGGAAAACATAACTACAAACCCTATTATGTGTTGTCCACTTATTTATCCATATTTAAAAATACCTCGTTAGGCCTGAGGCCTATATATAATTTACTGGACAACTAAATGGAATTCCAAAATGAGAAACCCTCACTCTACATGGGAAAGGACTGGGAACATAACTATTACTCCTGCAATGACTGAAGAATATCTTCACTTTGAAGTGCTTAAAAAAGCGTTCTCATGTTGAAGCTATCACAAAACGTGGCTGTATGGTACATACCCTGTGAAAATAATAAAATGTACCCCAATAATTCTGACCTATGTTGGAGGAACTGTGGGTGTGTAGGTAACCTGTCTCATCTACTTAGGTATTGCCCAAATATAAGTAGATTTTGGAGAGATGTATTTGATCTTTTATCAAAAATTGTTTGGTCATGATGTGTTTTTATATCCTCAATTGGCATTGCTTATGATATATCTTACCTGTACCTATTAATGAGAGATTTATACCCATGTAATTACTGTCATAGCCAAACTATTTCTCACCAGAATACTGGAGAACTACTACATGCCCTCTATATTAGAAGTTACAAACAGTATGAAACTTTTACTCCATATGAAGGATATATAGCATTGGTTCGAACACATCTACCAAGTTTTACAAAAATGGATTTATGGAGGAAATTTTATGAAACAATTGTAGTATCTTACTATCGCCTCCATTAGTGATCTAACCTGGCTTTTGACTATTTTATCTTTTTTTTCAAGTATATTACACAAATATCTCTATGCCTCAATATTTTCTTTTCATATTCCACGCAACTCTGCTTTTTAATCTTAATTTGAATTTGATTTGACTTGACCTGAAACTCTGCTCTGTTCTTTTTTTTGATTAGCAGACTAGCTTTGTTTTCTTGTTTCTTTAATGGGACGTGAGTTTTTGACCTTTGTGTGTTTTGACATATAATTTTCTGGAAGCCTGTTGTTTCCAGAATATTTGGAAATTGTTTTATTTGCATCAATGTATGTCTTTGCTATGTATCACTTTCTTAAAATTCTTAAGCCGGCAGAGAAACCCACCTGATATGCGCTCCACACAATTGAATAGAGACGCCGTTGATTTTCTATGGGAATTGCAGAAATGACTTCTAAGCCTCAAAATAATGACTTTTTTTCCTAAGGTGGTAGGAATGAAACTCAGTGCGGGCTGGATGGGGTCCCCCCTGGGCACCGCAGACCTAAGCTTGTTTAACTCCTACCTCTTAAAGGGACCGAGAAAAAATGACCTTTTCTGCACTCCAATGTAAGTCAATGGGGCGATTTTTTGGCTATGTGCTAGAAATGAAATTCAGTGCGGATTGGATGACAGGCACCCTAGGCACCCAGGATCGGCTTTAGTTTCACGTGTATCTCTTAAGCCGGCAGAGAAAACCCACCTGATATGCGCTCCACACAATTGAATAGAGACGCCGTTGATTTTCTATGGGAATTGCAGAAATGACTTCTAAGCCTCAAAATAATGACTTTTTTTCCTAAGGTGGTAGGAATGAAACTCAGTGCGGGCTGGATGGGGTCCCCCCTGGGCACCGCAGACCTAAGCTTGTTTAACTCCTACCTCTTAAAGGGACCGAGAAAAAATGACCTTTTCTGCACTCCAATGTAAGTCAATGGGGCGATTTTTTGGCTATGTGCTAGAAATGAAATTCAGTGCGGATTGGATGACAGGCACCCTAGGCACCCAGGATCGGCTTTAGTTTCACGTGTATCTCTTAAGCCGGCAGAGAAAACCCACCTGATATGCGCTCCACACAATTGAATAGAGACGCCGTTGATTTTCTATGGGAATTGCAGAAATGACTTCTAAGCCTCAAAATAATGACTTTTTTTCCTAAGGTGGTAGGAATGAAACTCAGTGCGGGCTGGATGGGGTCCCCCCTGGGCACCGCAGACCTAAGCTTGTTTAACTCCTACCTCTTAAAGGGACCGAGAAAAAATGACCTTTTCTGCACTCCAATGTAAGTCAATGGGGCGATTTTTTGGCTATGTGCTAGAAATGAAATTCAGTGCGGATTGGATGACAGGCACCCTAGGCACCCAGGATCGGCTTTAGTTTCACGTGTATCTCTTAAGCCGGCAGAGAAAACCCACCTGATATGCGCTCCACACAATTGAATAGAGACGCCGTTGATTTTCTATGGGAATTGCAGAAATGACTTCTAAGCCTCAAAATAATGACTTTTTTTCCTAAGGTGGTAGGAATGAAACTCAGTGCGGGCTGGATGGGGTCCCCCCTGGGCACCGCAGACCTAAGCTTGTTTAACTCCTACCTCTTAAAGGGACCGAGAAAAAATGACCTTTTCTGCACTCCAATGTAAGTCAATGGGGCGATTTTTTGGCTATGTGCTAGAAATGAAATTCAGTGCGGATTGGATGACAGGCACCCTAGGCACCCAGGATCGGCTTTAGTTTCACGTGTATCTCTTAAGCCGGCAGAGAAAACCCACCTGATATGCGCTCCACACAATTGAATAGAGACGCCGTTGATTTTCTATGGGAATTGCAGAAATGACTTCTAAGCCTCAAAATAATGACTTTTTTTCCTAAGGTGGTAGGAATGAAACTCAGTGCGGGCTGGATGGGGTCCCCCCTGGGCACCGCAGACCTAAGCTTGTTTAACTCCTACCTCTTAAAGGGACCGAGAAAAAATGACCTTTTCTGCACTCCAATGTAAGTCAATGGGGCGATTTTTTGGCTATGTGCTAGAAATGAAATTCAGTGCGGATTGGATGACAGGCACCCTAGGCACCCAGGATCGGCTTTAGTTTCACGTGTATCTCTTAAGCCGGCAGAGAAAACCCACCTGATATGCGCTCCACACAATTGAATAGAGACGCCGTTGATTTTCTATGGGAATTGCAGAAATGACTTCTAAGCCTCAAAATAATGACTTTTTTTCCTAAGGTGGTAGGAATGAAACTCAGTGCGGGCTGGATGGGGTCCCCCCTGGGCACCGCAGACCTAAGCTTGTTTAACTCCTACCTCTTAAAGGGACCGAGAAAAAATGACCTTTTCTGCACTCCAATGTAAGTCAATGGGGCGATTTTTTGGCTATGTGCTAGAAATGAAATTCAGTGCGGATTGGATGACAGGCACCCTAGGCACCCAGGATCGGCTTTAGTTTCACGTGTATCTCTTAAGCCGGCAGAGAAAACCCACCTGATATGCGCTCCACACAATTGAATAGAGACGCCGTTGATTTTCTATGGGAATTGCAGAAATGACTTCTAAGCCTCAAAATAATGACTTTTTTTCCTAAGGTGGTAGGAATGAAACTCAGTGCGGGCTGGATGGGGTCCCCCCTGGGCACCGCAGACCTAAGCTTGTTTAACTCCTACCTCTTAAAGGGACCGAGAAAAAATGACCTTTTCTGCACTCCAATGTAAGTCAATGGGGCGATTTTTTGGCTATGTGCTAGAAATGAAATTCAGTGCGGATTGGATGACAGGCACCCTAGGCACCCAGGATCGGCTTTAGTTTCACGTGTATCTCTTAAGCCGGCAGAGAAAACCCACCTGATATGCGCTCCACACAATTGAATAGAGACGCCGTTGATTTTCTATGGGAATTGCAGAAATGACTTCTAAGCCTCAAAATAATGACTTTTTTTCCTAAGGTGGTAGGAATGAAACTCAGTGCGGGCTGGATGGGGTCCCCCCTGGGCACCGCAGACCTAAGCTTGTTTAACTCCTACCTCTTAAAGGGACCGAGAAAAAATGACCTTTTCTGCACTCCAATGTAAGTCAATGGGGCGATTTTTTGGCTATGTGCTAGAAATGAAATTCAGTGCGGATTGGATGACAGGCACCCTAGGCACCCAGGATCGGCTTTAGTTTCACGTGTATCTCTTAAGCCGGCAGAGAAAACCCACCTGATATGCGCTCCACACAATTGAATAGAGACGCCGTTGATTTTCTATGGGAATTGCAGAAATGACTTCTAAGCCTCAAAATAATGACTTTTTTTCCTAAGGTGGTAGGAATGAAACTCAGTGCGGGCTGGATGGGGTCCCCCCTGGGCACCGCAGACCTAAGCTTGTTTAACTCCTACCTCTTAAAGGGACCGAGAAAAAATGACCTTTTCTGCACTCCAATGTAAGTCAATGGGGCGATTTTTTGGCTATGTGCTAGAAATGAAATTCAGTGCGGATTGGATGACAGGCACCCTAGGCACCCAGGATCGGCTGTAGTTTCACGTGTATCTCTTAAGCCGGCAGAGAAAACCCACCTGATATGCGCTCCACACAATTGAATAGAGACGCCGTTGATTTTCTATGGGAATTGCAGAAATGACTTCTAAGCCTCAAAATAATGACTTTTTTTCCTAAGGTGGTAGGAATGAAACTCAGTGTGGGCTGGATGGGGTCCCCCCTGGGCACCGCAGACCTAAGCTTGTTTAACTCCTACCTCTTAAAGGGACCGAGAAAAAATGACCTTTTCTGCACTCCAATGTAAGTCAATGGGGCGATTTTTTGGCTATGTGCTAGAAATGAAATTCAGTGCGGATTGGATGACAGGCACCCTAGGCACCCAGGATCGGCTTTAGTTTCACGTGTATCTCTTAAGCCGGCAGAGAAAACCCACCTGATATGCGCTCCACACAATTGAATAGAGACGCCGTTGATTTTCTATGGGAATTGCAGAAATGACTTCTAAGCCTCAAAATAATGACTTTTTTTCCTAAGGTGGTAGGAATGAAACTCAGTGCGGGCTGGATGGGGTCCCCCCTGGGCACCGCAGACCTAAGCTTGTTTAACTCCTACCTCTTAAAGGGACCGAGAAAAAATGACCTTTTCTGCACTCCAATGTAAGTCAATGGGGCGATTTTTTGGCTATGTGCTAGAAATGAAATTCAGTGCGGATTGGATGACAGGCACCCTAGGCACCCAGGATCGGCTTTAGTTTCACGTGTATCTCTTAAGCCGGCAGAGAAAACCCACCTGATATGCGCTCCACACAATTGAATAGAGACGCCGTTGATTTTCTATGGGAATTGCAGAAATGACTTCTAAGCCTCAAAATAATGACTTTTTTTCCTAAGGTGGTAGGAATGAAACTCAGTGCGGGCTGGATGGGGTCCCCCCTGGGCACCGCAGACCTAAGCTTGTTTAACTCCTACCTCTTAAAGGGACCGAGAAAAAATGACCTTTTCTGCACTCCAATGTAAGTCAATGGGGCGATTTTTTGGCTATGTGCTAGAAATGAAATTCAGTGCGGATTGGATGACAGGCACCCTAGGCACCCAGGATCGGCTTTAGTTTCACGTGTATCTCTTAAGCCGGCAGAGAAAACCCACCTGATATGCGCTCCACACAATTGAATAGAGACGCCGTTGATTTTCTATGGGAATTGCAGAAATGACTTCTAAGCCTCAAAATAATGACTTTTTTTCCTAAGGTGGTAGGAATGAAACTCAGTGCGGGCTGGATGGGGTCCCCCCTGGGCACCGCAGACCTAAGCTTGTTTAACTCCTACCTCTTAAAGGGACCGAGAAAAAATGACCTTTTCTGCACTCCAATGTAAGTCAATGGGGCGATTTTTTGGCTATGTGCTAGAAATGAAATTCAGTGCGGATTGGATGACAGGCACCCTAGGCACCCAGGATCGGCTTTAGTTTCACGTGTATCTCTTAAGCCGGCAGAGAAAACCCACCTGATATGCGCTCCACACAATTGAATAGAGACGCCGTTGATTTTCTATGGGAATTGCAGAAATGACTTCTAAGCCTCAAAATAATGACTTTTTTTCCTAAGGTGGTAGGAATGAAACTCAGTGCGGGCTGGATGGGGTCCCCCCTGGGCACCGCAGACCTAAGCTTGTTTAACTCCTACCTCTTAAAGGGACCGAGAAAAAATGACCTTTTCTGCACTCCAATGTAAGTCAATGGGGCGATTTTTTGGCTATGTGCTAGAAATGAAATTCAGTGCGGATTGGATGACAGGCACCCTAGGCACCCAGGATCGGCTTTAGTTTCACGTGTATCTCTTAAGCCGGCAGAGAAAACCCACCTGATATGCGCTCCACACAATTGAATAGAGACGCCGTTGATTTTCTATGGGAATTGCAGAAATGACTTCTAAGCCTCAAAATAATGACTTTTTTTCCTAAGGTGGTAGGAATGAAACTCAGTGCGGGCTGGATGGGGTCCCCCCTGGGCACCGCAGACCTAAGCTTGTTTAACTCCTACCTCTTAAAGGGACCGAGAAAAAATGACCTTTTCTGCACTCCAATGTAAGTCAATGGGGCGATTTTTTGGCTATGTGCTAGAAATGAAATTCAGTGCGGATTGGATGACAGGCACCCTAGGCACCCAGGATCGGCTTTAGTTTCACGTGTATCTCTTAAGCCGGCAGAGAAAACCCACCTGATATGCGCTCCACACAATTGAATAGAGACGCCGTTGATTTTCTATGGGAATTGCAGAAATGACTTCTAAGCCTCAAAATAATGACTTTTTTTCCTAAGGTGGTAGGAATGAAACTCAGTGCGGGCTGGATGGGGTCCCCCCTGGGCACCGCAGACCTAAGCTTGTTTAACTCCTACCTCTTAAAGGGACCGAGAAAAAATGACCTTTTCTGCACTCCAATGTAAGTCAATGGGGCGATTTTTTGGCTATGTGCTAGAAATGAAATTCAGTGCGGATTGGATGACAGGCACCCTAGGCACCCAGGATCGGCTTTAGTTTCACGTGTATCTCTTAAGCCGGCAGAGAAAACCCACCTGATATGCGCTCCACACAATTGAATAGAGACGCCGTTGATTTTCTATGGGAATTGCAGAAATGACTTCTAAGCCTCAAAATAATGACTTTTTTTCCTAAGGTGGTAGGAATGAAACTCAGTGCGGGCTGGATGGGGTCCCCCCTGGGCACCGCAGACCTAAGCTTGTTTAACTCCTACCTCTTAAAGGGACCGAGAAAAAATGACCTTTTCTGCACTCCAATGTAAGTCAATGGGGCGATTTTTTGGCTATGTGCTAGAAATGAAATTCAGTGCGGATTGGATGACAGGCACCCTAGGCACCCAGGATCGGCTTTAGTTTCACGTGTATCTCTTAAGCCGGCAGAGAAAACCCACCTGATATGCGCTCCACACAATTGAATAGAGACGCCGTTGATTTTCTATGGGAATTGCAGAAATGACTTCTAAGCCTCAAAATAATGACTTTTTTTCCTAAGGTGGTAGGAATGAAACTCAGTGCGGGCTGGATGGGGTCCCCCCTGGGCACCGCAGACCTAAGCTTGTTTAACTCCTACCTCTTAAAGGGACCGAGAAAAAATGACCTTTTCTGCACTCCAATGTAAGTCAATGGGGCGATTTTTTGGCTATGTGCTAGAAATGAAATTCAGTGCGGATTGGATGACAGGCACCCTAGGCACCCAGGATCGGCTTTAGTTTCACGTGTATCTCTTAAGCCGGCAGAGAAAACCCACCTGATATGCGCTCCACACAATTGAATAGAGACGCCGTTGATTTTCTATGGGAATTGCAGAAATGACTTCTAAGCCTCAAAATAATGACTTTTTTTCCTAAGGTGGTAGGAATGAAACTCAGTGCGGGCTGGATGGGGTCCCCCCTGGGCACCGCAGACCTAAGCTTGTTTAACTCCTACCTCTTAAAGGGACCGAGAAAAAATGACCTTTTCTGCACTCCAATGTAAGTCAATGGGGCGATTTTTTGGCTATGTGCTAGAAATGAAATTCAGTGCGGATTGGATGACAGGCACCCTAGGCACCCAGGATCGGCTTTAGTTTCACGTGTATCTCTTAAGCCGGCAGAGAAAACCCACCTGATATGCGCTCCACACAATTGAATAGAGACGCCGTTGATTTTCTATGGGAATTGCAGAAATGACTTCTAAGCCTCAAAATAATGACTTTTTTTCCTAAGGTGGTAGGAATGAAACTCAGTGCGGGCTGGATGGGGTCCCCCCTGGGCACCGCAGACCTAAGCTTGTTTAACTCCTACCTCTTAAAGGGACCGAGAAAAAATGACCTTTTCTGCACTCCAATGTAAGTCAATGGGGCGATTTTTTGGCTATGTGCTAGAAATGAAATTCAGTGCGGATTGGATGACAGGCACCCTAGGCACCCAGGATCGGCTTTAGTTTCACGTGTATCTCTTAAGCCGGCAGAGAAAACCCACCTGATATGCGCTCCACACAATTGAATAGAGACGCCGTTGATTTTCTATGGGAATTGCAGAAATGACTTCTAAGCCTCAAAATAATGACTTTTTTTCCTAAGGTGGTAGGAATGAAACTCAGTGCGGGCTGGATGGGGTCCCCCCTGGGCACCGCAGACCTAAGCTTGTTTAACTCCTACCTCTTAAAGGGACCGAGAAAAAATGACCTTTTCTGCACTCCAATGTAAGTCAATGGGGCGATTTTTTGGCTATGTGCTAGAAATGAAATTCAGTGCGGATTGGATGACAGGCACCCTAGGCACCCAGGATCGGCTTTAGTTTCACGTGTATCTCTTAAGCCGGCAGAGAAAACCCACCTGATATGCGCTCCACACAATTGAATAGAGACGCCGTTGATTTTCTATGGGAATTGCAGAAATGACTTCTAAGCCTCAAAATAATGACTTTTTTTCCTAAGGTGGTAGGAATGAAACTCAGTGCGGGCTGGATGGGGTCCCCCCTGGGCACCGCAGACCTAAGCTTGTTTAACTCCTACCTCTTAAAGGGACCGAGAAAAAATGACCTTTTCTGCACTCCAATGTAAGTCAATGGGGCGATTTTTTGGCTATGTGCTAGAAATGAAATTCAGTGCGGATTGGATGACAGGCACCCTAGGCACCCAGGATCGGCTTTAGTTTCACGTGTATCTCTTAAGCCGGCAGAGAAAACCCACCTGATATGCGCTCCACACAATTGAATAGAGACGCCGTTGATTTTCTATGGGAATTGCAGAAATGACTTCTAAGCCTCAAAATAATGACTTTTTTTCCTAAGGTGGTAGGAATGAAACTCAGTGCGGGCTGGATGGGGTCCCCCCTGGGCACCGCAGACCTAAGCTTGTTTAACTCCTACCTCTTAAAGGGACCGAGAAAAAATGACCTTTTCTGCACTCCAATGTAAGTCAATGGGGCGATTTTTTGGCTATGTGCTAGAAATGAAATTCAGTGCGGATTGGATGACAGGCACCCTAGGCACCCAGGATCGGCTTTAGTTTCACGTGTATCTCTTAAGCCGGCAGAGAAAACCCACCTGATATGCGCTCCACACAATTGAATAGAGACGCCGTTGATTTTCTATGGGAATTGCAGAAATGACTTCTAAGCCTCAAAATAATGACTTTTTTTCCTAAGGTGGTAGGAATGAAACTCAGTGCGGGCTGGATGGGGTCCCCCCTGGGCACCGCAGACCTAAGCTTGTTTAACTCCTACCTCTTAAAGGGACCGAGAAAAAATGACCTTTTCTGCACTCCAATGTAAGTCAATGGGGCGATTTTTTGGCTATGTGCTAGAAATGAAATTCAGTGCGGATTGGATGACAGGCACCCTAGGCACCCAGGATCGGCTTTAGTTTCACGTGTATCTCTTAAGCCGGCAGAGAAAACCCACCTGATATGCGCTCCACACAATTGAATAGAGACGCCGTTGATTTTCTATGGGAATTGCAGAAATGACTTCTAAGCCTCAAAATAATGACTTTTTTTCCTAAGGTGGTAGGAATGAAACTCAGTGCGGGCTGGATGGGGTCCCCCCTGGGCACCGCAGACCTAAGCTTGTTTAACTCCTACCTCTTAAAGGGACCGAGAAAAAATGACCTTTTCTGCACTCCAATGTAAGTCAATGGGGCGATTTTTTGGCTATGTGCTAGAAATGAAATTCAGTGCGGATTGGATGACAGGCACCCTAGGCACCCAGGATCGGCTTTAGTTTCACGTGTATCTCTTAAGCCGGCAGAGAAAACCCACCTGATATGCGCTCCACACAATTGAATAGAGACGCCGTTGATTTTCTATGGGAATTGCAGAAATGACTTCTAAGCCTCAAAATAATGACTTTTTTTCCTAAGGTGGTAGGAATGAAACTCAGTGCGGGCTGGATGGGGTCCCCCCTGGGCACCGCAGACCTAAGCTTGTTTAACTCCTACCTCTTAAAGGGACCGAGAAAAAATGACCTTTTCTGCACTCCAATGTAAGTCAATGGGGCGATTTTTTGGCTATGTTCTAGAAATGAAATTCAGTGCGGATTGGATGACAGGCACCCTAGGCACCCAGGATCGGCTTTAGTTTCACGTGTATCTCTTAAGCCGGCAGAGAAAACCCACCTGATATGCGCTCCACACAATTGAATAGAGACGCCGTTGATTTTCTATGGGAATTGCAGAAATGACTTCTAAGCCTCAAAATAATGACTTTTTTTCCTAAGGTGGTAGGAATGAAACTCAGTGCGGGCTGGATGGGGTCCCCCCTGGGCACCGCAGACCTAAGCTTGTTTAACTCCTACCTCTTAAAGGGACCGAGAAAAAATGACCTTTTCTGCACTCCAATGTAAGTCAATGGGGCGATTTTTTGGCTATGTGCTAGAAATGAAATTCAGTGCGGATTGGATGACAGGCACCCTAGGCACCCAGGATCGGCTTTAGTTTCACGTGTATCTCTTAAGCCGGCAGAGAAAACCCACCTGATATGCGCTCCACACAATTGAATAGAGACGCCGTTGATTTTCTATGGGAATTGCAGAAATGACTTCTAAGCCTCAAAATAATGACTTTTTTTCCTAAGGTGGTAGGAATGAAACTCAGTGCGGGCTGGATGGGGTCCCCCCTGGGCACCGCAGACCTAAGCTTGTTTAACTCCTACCTCTTAAAGGGACCGAGAAAAAATGACCTTTTCTGCACTCCAATGTAAGTCAATGGGGCGATTTTTTGGCTATGTGCTAGAAATGAAATTCAGTGCGGATTGGATGACAGGCACCCTAGGCACCCAGGATCGGCTTTAGTTTCACGTGTATCTCTTAAGCCGGCAGAGAAAACCCACCTGATATGCGCTCCACACAATTGAATAGAGACGCCGTTGATTTTCTATGGGAATTGCAGAAATGACTTCTTAGCCTCAAAATAATGACTTTTTTTCCTAAGGTGGTAGGAATGAAACTCAGTGCGGGCTGGATGGGGTCCCCCCTGGGCACCGCAGACCTAAGCTTGTTTAACTCCTACCTCTTAAAGGGACCGAGAAAAAATGACCTTTTCTGCACTCCAATGTAAGTCAATGGGGCGATTTTTTGGCTATGTGCTAGAAATGAAATTCAGTGCGGATTGGATGACAGGCACCCTAGGCACCCAGGATCGGCTTTAGTTTCACGTGTATCTCTTAAGCCGGCAGAGAAAACCCACCTGATATGCGCTCCACACAATTGAATAGAGACGCCGTTGATTTTCTATGGGAATTGCAGAAATGACTTCTAAGCCTCAAAATAATGACTTTTTTTCCTAAGGTGGTAGGAATGAAACTCAGTGCGGGCTGGATGGGGTCCCCCCTGGGCACCGCAGACCTAAGCTTGTTTAACTCCTACCTCTTAAAGGGACCGAGAAAAAATGACCTTTTCTGCACTCCAATGTAAGTCAATGGGGCGATTTTTTGGCTATGTGCTAGAAATGAAATGCAGTGCGGATTGGATGACAGGCACCCTAGGCACCCAGGATCGGCTTTAGTTTCACGTGTATCTCTTAAGCCGGCAGAGAAAACCCACCTGATATGCGCTCCACACAATTGAATAGAGACGCCGTTGATTTTCTATGGGAATTGCAGAAATGACTTCTAAGCCTCAAAATAATGACTTTTTTTCCTAAGGTGGTAGGAATGAAACTCAGTGCGGGCTGGATGGGGTCCCCCCTGGGCACCGCAGACCTAAGCTTGTTTAACTCCTACCTCTTAAAGGGACCGAGAAAAAATGACCTTTTCTGCACTTCAATGTAAGTCAATGGGGCGATTTTTTGGCTATGTGCTAGAAATGAAATTCAGTGCGGATTGGATGACAGGCACCCTAGGCACCCAGGATCGGCTTTAGTTTCACGTGTATCTCTTAAGCCGGCAGAGAAAACCCACCTGATATGCGCTCCACACAATTGAATAGAGACGCCGTTGATTTTCTATGGGAATTGCAGAAATGACTTCTAAGCCTCAAAATAATGACTTTTTTTCCTAAGGTGGTAGGAATGAAACTCAGTGTGGGCTGGATGGGGTCCCCCCTGGGCACCGCAGACCTAAGCTTGTTTAACTCCTACCTCTTAAAGGGACCGAGAAAAAATGACCTTTTCTGCACTCCAATGTAAGTCAATGGGGCGATTTTTTGGCTATGTGCTAGAAATGAAATTCAGTGCGGATTGGATGACAGGCACCCTAGGCACCCAGGATCGGCTTTAGTTTCACGTGTATCTCTTAAGCCGGCAGAGAAAACCCACCTGATATGCGCTCCACACAATTGAATAGAGACGCCGTTGATTTTCTATGGGAATTGCAGAAATGACTTCTAAGCCTCAAAATAATGACTTTTTTTCCTAAGGTGGTAGGAATGAAACTCAGTGCGGGCTGGATGGGGTCCCCCCTGGGCACCGCAGACCTAAGCTTGTTTAACTCCTACCTCTTAAAGGGACCGAGAAAAAATGACCTTTTCTGCACTCCAATGTAAGTCAATGGGGCGATTTTTTGGCTATGTGCTAGAAATGAAATTCAGTGCGGATTGGATGACAGGCACCCTAGGCACCCAGGATCGGCTTTAGTTTCACGTGTATCTCTTAAGCCGGCAGAGAAAACCCACCTGATATGCGCTCCACACAATTGAATAGAGACGCCGTTGATTTTCTATGGGAATTGCAGAAATGACTTCTAAGCCTCAAAATAATGACTTTTTTTCCTAAGGTGGTAGGAATGAAACTCAGTGCGGGCTGGATGGGGTCCCCCCTGGGCACCGCAGACCTAAGCTTGTTTAACTCCTACCTCTTAAAGGGACCGAGAAAAAATGACCTTTTCTGCACTCCAATGTAAGTCAATGGGGCGATTTTTTGGCTATGTGCTAGAAATGAAATTCAGTGCGGATTGGATGACAGGCACCCTAGGCACCCAGGATCGGCTTTAGTTTCACGTGTATCTCTTAAGCCGGCAGAGAAAACCCACCTGATATGCGCTCCACACAATTGAATAGAGACGCCGTTGATTTTCTATGGGAATTGCAGAAATGACTTCTAAGCCTCAAAATAATGACTTTTTTTCCTAAGGTGGTAGGAATGAAACTCAGTGCGGGCTGGATGGGGTCCCCCCTGGGCACCGCAGACCTAAGCTTGTTTAACTCCTACCTCTTAAAGGGACCGAGAAAAAATGACCTTTTCTGCACTCCAATGTAAGTCAATGGGGCGATTTTTTGGCTATGTGCTAGAAATGAAATTCAGTGCGGATTGGATGACAGGCACCCTAGGCACCCAGGATCGGCTTTAGTTTCACGTGTATCTCTTAAGCCGGCAGAGAAAACCCACCTGATATGCGCTCCACACAATTGAATAGAGACGCCGTTGATTTTCTATGGGAATTGCAGAAATGACTTCTAAGCCTCAAAATAATGACTTTTTTTCCTAAGGTGGTAGGAATGAAACTCAGTGCGGGCTGGATGGGGTCCCCCCTGGGCACCGCAGACCTAAGCTTGTTTAACTCCTACCTCTTAAAGGGACCGAGAAAAAATGACCTTTTCTGCACTCCAATGTAAGTCAATGGGGCGATTTTTTGGCTATGTGCTAGAAATGAAATTCAGTGCGGATTGGATGACAGGCACCCTAGGCACCCAGGATCGGCTTTAGTTTCACGTGTATCTCTTAAGCCGGCAGAGAAAACCCACCTGATATGCGCTCCACACAATTGAATAGAGACGCCGTTGATTTTCTATGGGAATTGCAGAAATGACTTCTAAGCCTCAAAATAATGACTTTTTTTCCTAAGGTGGTAGGAATGAAACTCAGTGCGGGCTGGATGGGGTCCCCCCTGGGCACCGCAGACCTAAGCTTGTTTAACTCCTACCTCTTAAAGGGACCGAGAAAAAATGACCTTTTCTGCACTCCAATGTAAGTCAATGGGGCGATTTTTTGGCTATGTGCTAGAAATGAAATTCAGTGCGGATTGGATGACAGGCACCCTAGGCACCCAGGATCGGCTTTAGTTTCACGTGTATCTCTTAAGCCGGCAGAGAAAACCCACCTGATATGCGCTCCACACAATTGAATAGAGACGCCGTTGATTTTCTATGGGAATTGCAGAAATGACTTCTAAGCCTCAAAATAATGACTTTTTTTCCTAAGGTGGTAGGAATGAAACTCAGTGCGGGCTGGATGGGGTCCCCCCTGGGCACCGCAGACCTAAGCTTGTTTAACTCCTACCTCTTAAAGGGACCGAGAAAAAATGACCTTTTCTGCACTCCAATGTAAGTCAATGGGGCGATTTTTTGGCTATGTGCTAGAAATGAAATTCAGTGCGGATTGGATGACAGGCACCCTAGGCACCCAGGATCGGCTTTAGTTTCACGTGTATCTCTTAAGCCGGCAGAGAAAACCCACCTGATATGCGCTCCACACAATTGAATAGAGACGCCGTTGATTTTCTATGGGAATTGCAGAAATGACTTCTAAGCCTCAAAATAATGACTTTTTTTCCTAAGGTGGTAGGAATGAAACTCAGTGCGGGCTGGATGGGGTCCCCCCTGGGCACCGCAGACCTAAGCTTGTTTAACTCCTACCTCTTAAAGGGACCGAGAAAAAATGACCTTTTCTGCACTCCAATGTAAGTCAATGGGGCGATTTTTTGGCTATGTGCTAGAAATGAAATTCAGTGCGGATTGGATGACAGGCACCCTAGGCACCCAGGATCGGCTTTAGTTTCACGTGTATCTCTTAAGCCGGCAGAGAAAACCCACCTGATATGCGCTCCACACAATTGAATAGAGACGCCGTTGATTTTCTATGGGAATTGCAGAAATGACTTCTAAGCCTCAAAATAATGACTTTTTTTCCTAAGGTGGTAGGAATGAAACTCAGTGCGGGCTGGATGGGGTCCCCCCTGGGCACCGCAGACCTAAGCTTGTTTAACTCCTACCTCTTAAAGGGACCGAGAAAAAATGACCTTTTCTGCACTCCAATGTAAGTCAATGGGGCGATTTTTTGGCTATGTGCTAGAAATGAAATTCAGTGCGGATTGGATGACAGGCACCCTAGGCACCCAGGATCGGCTTTAGTTTCACGTGTATCTCTTAAGCCGGCAGAGAAAACCCACCTGATATGCGCTCCACACAATTGAATAGAGACGCCGTTGATTTTCTATGGGAATTGCAGAAATGACTTCTAAGCCTCAAAATAATGACTTTTTTTCCTAAGGTGGTAGGAATGAAACTCAGTGCGGGCTGGATGGGGTCCCCCCTGGGCACCGCAGACCTAAGCTTGTTTAACTCCTACCTCTTAAAGGGACCGAGAAAAAATGACCTTTTCTGCACTCCAATGTAAGTCAATGGGGCGATTTTTTGGCTATGTGCTAGAAATGAAATTCAGTGCGGATTGGATGACAGGCACCCTAGGCACCCAGGATCGGCTTTAGTTTCACGTGTATCTCTTAAGCCGGCAGAGAAAACCCACCTGATATGCGCTCCACACAATTGAATAGAGACGCCGTTGATTTTCTATGGGAATTGCAGAAATGACTTCTAAGCCTCAAAATAATGACTTTTTTTCCTAAGGTGGTAGGAATGAAACTCAGTGCGGGCTGGATGGGGTCCCCCCTGGGCACCGCAGACCTAAGCTTGTTTAACTCCTACCTCTTAAAGGGACCGAGAAAAAATGACCTTTTCTGCACTCCAATGTAAGTCAATGGGGCGATTTTTTGGCTATGTGCTAGAAATGAAATTCAGTGCGGATTGGATGACAGGCACCCTAGGCACCCAGGATCGGCTTTAGTTTCACGTGTATCTCTTAAGCCGGCAGAGAAAACCCACCTGATATGCGCTCCACACAATTGAATAGAGACGCCGTTGATTTTCTATGGGAATTGCAGAAATGACTTCTAAGCCTCAAAATAATGACTTTTTTTCCTAAGGTGGTAGGAATGAAACTCAGTGCGGGCTGGATGGGGTCCCCCCTGGGCACCGCAGACCTAAGCTTGTTTAACTCCTACCTCTTAAAGGGACCGAGAAAAAATGACCTTTTCTGCACTCCAATGTAAGTCAATGGGGCGATTTTTTGGCTATGTGCTAGAAATGAAATTCAGTGCGGATTGGATGACAGGCACCCTAGGCACCCAGGATCGGCTTTAGTTTCACGTGTATCTCTTAAGCCGGCAGAGAAAACCCACCTGATATGCGCTCCACACAATTGAATAGAGACGCCGTTGATTTTCTATGGGAATTGCAGAAATGACTTCTAAGCCTCAAAATAATGACTTTTTTTCCTAAGGTGGTAGGAATGAAACTCAGTGCGGGCTGGATGGGGTCCCCCCTGGGCACCGCAGACCTAAGCTTGTTTAACTCCTACCTCTTAAAGGGACCGAGAAAAAATGACCTTTTCTGCACTCCAATGTAAGTCAATGGGGCGATTTTTTGGCTATGTGCTAGAAATGAAATTCAGTGCGGATTGGATGACAGGCACCCTAGGCACCCAGGATCGGCTTTAGTTTCACGTGTATCTCTTAAGCCGGCAGAGAAAACCCACCTGATATGCGCTCCACACAATTGAATAGAGACGCCGTTGATTTTCTATGGGAATTGCAGAAATGACTTCTAAGCCTCAAAATAATGACTTTTTTTCCTAAGGTGGTAGGAATGAAACTCAGTGCGGGCTGGATGGGGTCCCCCCTGGGCACCGCAGACCTAAGCTTGTTTAACTCCTACCTCTTAAAGGGACCGAGAAAAAATGACCTTTTCTGCACTCCAATGTAAGTCAATGGGGCGATTTTTTGGCTATGTGCTAGAAATGAAATT
Source organism: Dendropsophus ebraccatus (assembly GCF_027789765.1). NCBI lineage: Eukaryota > Metazoa > Chordata > Amphibia > Anura > Hylidae > Dendropsophus > Dendropsophus ebraccatus. The sequence goes on along the minus strand of NC_091468.1, from coordinate 30,750,546 downwards.
CAGTGCGGATTGGATGACAGGCACCCTAGGCACCCAGGATCGGCTTTAGTTTCACGTGTATCTCTTAAGCCGGCAGAGAAAATCCACCTGATATGCGCTCCACACAATTGAATAGAGACGCCATTGATTTTCTATATTTAAATGATATTAAAGAAAATTATAACTTTTTTTAAAAAAAAGTGGTATAAATGAATCCACATGAAATGTCATAAACAGAACATGATGTACTCCTACTTTGGGACCTTTGATTTGAAAACATAATGTTGTATAATAAAAAATAAGGGAAAGGAAAAGGAGATTTTATGGAATGCATTAACCTGAAGGTAGAGTCAGCTTGTAGATAAACTGGGAAAGATGCACAGGAGTAAAAAAGGGGGTATGGTGAGGGGGGGGGTGCAGCTGTATACTTGTAGATTACATATAACTTGAAAACAATAGGTCTATATAATCCATCTAATCTTTTGTCCATAACTTCTATAAGATAGAACCTCTTTCTTACTTAAAGATGCTTGTTGACGGCACAGAGACGAATCCCAAACTTCGGATTGCAGACAAATTTATTCAATAAATTATTCTGGTGTATATAGGAGTGGAGTGAAATTTTAAAGCGTGTTTAAACTAACTTACAATCTTATCGTTAAGAGTGAAGGTTATGGTAGTGAGGGGGTGATGTTATGCTTAAGACAAAGTTTCTTTCTCTGTTTGTAACCCAAGGTAACCATCGAGCATGAAAAATTTTATTACTGTTTGCTTCCTCTGAAACCAATTCCTCCATTCTGCGGATTTATCCATGTTCTTCATCTGTCATCAGCTATGGAAGGGACATAAGAGTTTTTCCAGTTTCTCGCTATACCGCTGTTCCCGCTGCTGGAGAAGCAAGCCTATCAATGAAGATCTGCAGATTGTGTGTAATTGGGACCATTAAAGCAAAGCTTGTTGGGGGGTGTTTTTCTATTGCCTTCCGGAATCTGATTGATTATTTTTATATTACTTACTCCAGAATGGTGTAGTAGCGGGCAGCTCCCCAAATATTAGCATTGTACCCCTATCTTCCTCCACCCTCCAGCATGTATCCATTCGATTAGGGTATAAGTTTCAGTTTTGGTAGGAACCATATGCCACCTAGCTATCAGCTTATAATGTTTTCTTCCTGTATATTAAGGAAATCGAAGTTTTGTGTGTTAAATTGGAACCCTTTCTGACATCTTCCTCTGAAAAGAGACATTTAAGTCTCTCTCCCACTTTTAATAAATTCGGGAGTGTGTCATCTGCGTTCGATAGGAACCATATTATATATTACTGATATGCTTTTAGAGTAGTGAGCTAGCGACTCAGAGCTTTTCATACGTAGAGCTGCTAGTAACGTTAAGATTGTTTCTTCTGTTCTCTACAAATTCCTTCATGTTGATATTGTTTTTTGATGTGGTGCTACATTTTCCGCTTTTTTTTCACGTTTTTTTTTTAATTTCTATTTTCCTTATATGGTATGTTCTTCAGAGGTTTAATTCCCTCAGAAGTCACTATTGAGTAAAAGTAACTCCCCTCATTAGTAGGAATACCTAAAAATCTATCCTGTGTGTAGTGCTGCCAGGAATCTCTGATTGTTTCCTAGCGGAATTAGTGGGCCATCTGGGAGAAACAAGTTCTGAAAAGTATGAGCGTGTGATTTGACTAGGGCTGCAATTGAGGCACTGATAGGTGATTGTGGGCAGGGAGATTATGTCTTTTAGAATGGTTCCCGGGGCGTCCAGAGTATCGCTGCGGTGTCCGAAATTTGTTTATTGTTTGTTTCTATGGAATCCAGAGTTTCTTCTCTCTTTGTTGGAAGCATTCAAGAATTCTATTGAGGATAGCTGCTTGATAATAAGTTTGCAGCTTGGGAGTGCAAGACCACCTTCTGCTTGATTTAATGAGGTTTTGGTATTAAGCCGGGCAGGTTTATTAGACCCATATGAACTTAGTCAGGAATAGAATTCATCCTATTAGGAAAGTGTGGGAGAGGACAGCTGGTACGGCTTGAAAGAGATAAGAGTCTCGTAAAATGTTATTTTAATATATTTAATCTTCCACCAGAGAAAATCCCTCAATCCATCTCTGAAGGTCTTCTCTTATGTTTTTCATAAAGGTAGGAATTCTTTTCTATAATATTGTTTTCTTTTTTTCTGCGTTACTCGCAATGTGAGTGCCTAAATAATTTATATGAGGTATTATTCCAATTGAAAAGGGAAGTTTTATTTTAAATTTTCTTTACTTTTTTAGGGGATGATTTATACAAAGGGCTTCGCATTTATTCATATTTCTTTATAATTGCTAAAATAGATTTCTCTGATCGTAGCCACAAGGAAGGGAGAGAGGATATGAGGGTTGATAAGAGAGCAAGAGATCATCCGCATATGCAGAACAGAATGATTTTTTCTTGCCCACTTGTATACCTGAAATGTCAGGGTTCTCTCCTAAGTAAAGCAGATTTTCCATACACAGAACATATAATAGGGGTGACAGGGACATCCTTGCCTCGTTCCGTTCCTTATGTTTATTCTCTCAGCGACATTCCCATTATTAAATTTTAGCGTGGGGTGATTTGTATAACGCCATGATTTTTGATATGATGTTTGGGCCCTAGACCAATCTGGGACAAGTAGCTTCCATAAACCTCCAGTCAACCCTATCAAACGCCTTTTCGGCATCAAGAGCTAGAAGAGCATTTGTTTTTTTTGAATTATGGGCGAAGTTGGCCAGGGCGAAGGCCCTTAAGGTATTGTCTTTAGCCTTCCTATTTGTATAAAGCCAACTTGGTCCGAATTAACTAATGATTCACACAAAGAAGTGGGAAAGTCTATTTGCAATCGCTTTAGCGTAAATTTTGGTGTCAATGTTAGAAGTGAATGTGCCTGAAATTGCTGGCACCGATTGTGGTCTTTGCCCTCTTCGGGATCAACGTTTTGAATGCCTCTAAGAAAGATGAGGGAAAATATGCGAATCTGATTTGAATTGAAAGGAACTCCAAATGGGGTGATGATTTCTGCGAATTGCTTAAGAATTTAGTTGTAAAGCCATCAGGAGCCTGGGCTTTTACCCGTGGGGAGGTTTTTTGATTATGTCTCTAATTTCCTCAGACTGTGAAGTTTCTTCTAATTGGATCGTTATTTCCTATTAATTGTGGGGAGTTTAGTTTTGGATATATACTGTTCTAGCGAAGTGGAAGAGGAAGGGGACCAAATTTTTTCTATCGGAGATGCAGCTGGTATAAGTTTTCATAATAATTTCCTAAAGGTCTCAGCAATAATATCTGTATTAGAAGACAGATTTACCTGTGATTTTTGATGGAGGGAATTATTCTCGATGTCCTTTTGTTTTTTAAGCGGTAGCTAGAAGGCTGCTGGGCTTATTCCCCCAGCGTAGAAGGTCTTCCCACAAATTTGTAGAACTTTTTTATATTTTTTATGGAAAATATCTTTAATTTTACATCTTGTGGCATTGAGCTCCAGCAGAGTTTCTCTAATAAAGTTTTTTAATGTGTCGTTTCTAGTTCGTGGATTCTTGTGAATAGTTAGACAGCTGTTTCGCATTTTCTCTTAATTCTAGCTCCGTGAGAAAATCAGCGTGCCTCTAACGTAGCCTTTAAATGCCTCCCATTTAAGGCATGGCGCAGTGGTTCTTTTTGTGTGTGATTTTTGAAGTCTCCAATGTATCCGTGATTGCGGAGGACAAACTAAATCATCCCAGGACTCATTCAGTTCTCCTGAAATGAATTGCTTACTCTTCGGTAGAAAAACGTAACTGACGAATATACCGGGCATGGTCAGTAAGTATAATATTTCCCATATGTGAGTCTTAATAAGACTCAGTGCGCATGCGAGGAAAGAATGAGTCTCATTCTGCTGTATGAGTTAGTAGGAGCAGAGAATGTGTGTAGTCTTTGTCGTGGGATTAATTTATTCCTCCAAGTGTCATATAGCTTGAGCTCTCTTAAAGTTTCTGTAGCAATCTTATTTTTTAAACCAACAAAAAAAAGCTACCTTAGTTTTCCCTGAAGTATGTATCTAGAAGAGGTTTTAAAGGAGTGTTTGAAATCACCATCCAATTATAATTGACCCTTAGCGAAGGAGTGTAGATCTTGTACAGGTGTTTATTATGATGGTATCTGGTCATGGTTAGGTGCATATAATTCGCTAAGTGATAGTGTTTCTTCTCCAATTGAGCAATTTAAGAAGATGTACCTGCTTTCCGAATCTATTTTGGTGTCTAATATTTTCAAGGGATTGTTTTTTGTGAATGCCAATTGAGACACCTTTTGTTCTTTTATCTGGGGAGGAAGTGTGTCTGCCATGAAATAGTATCTATTTTTTGTCTAGGTTTTGGTATGGTGGGTTTGGTTTTGAAATGGGTTTCCTGGAGGAAAATTAGTTTTTGCTTTTGTTTGTGAAGGGAATAGAAAATGTTAGAAGCGCTTTCTGGCACATTGAACAGTTGAACATTCAATGTGCAGAAAACAATGTCTGTCATTTTGTGTGTTATGATGAGGCGTACTCACTGTTGCAGAAGAAGTCCTGCTTGTAGGTATGACGATTCTCTTGTCGTTACGTGGGGTTTGACTCTGTGCCGTCCAGATCGCTTGGTATGCAGCTGCACTGGGGTAAAGAAAAGAAAATAGGGTTTAGAATAATAAAATTAGGGTAAAAAGGGAATGTTTTAAACAAAAATCTAAACTAACAGAAAAAGCGGAAACAATACGCGGGAAAACTAATTTGACCAGTTTGTCATTTTTTTTTCTAAGTCTTGATAAGCAAGAAACACTATTGGGTGGGTAAGTTAGCACCTGATGGGTCTAAATGAAGTAATATATGTGTCCTAGGCCTATATGACATCATATTGTAAAATTTGAAGAGATTAACCTGATAAAATCGCTAAATTCAATCTATTCAAATATTGCTACTTAAGGAAGGAAACATACATAATAGATAACATGCACAAACAACTTATTGAAGGACGGGATCTCTTCATGTCTTCCAGCGGGGTCCGTGCCTGTGGCCCTGGCATCTCCTCTCTCCTCTCTCTTTGTGGTCGGGGTGCAGGTTCGGTCCTCCGAATGTCCTCTGAGTCCGTCCGGTCTAGCATCAAATGTAGCTGGTGGAGCAGTATCATGGTTTCGTGTAGGGTCCACCACTCATGCAGGTTATAAATTTTGAAGTTTAAATGTTTTCCAGGAACTCTGGTAATCCTTTTGGTTCTCTTAATATGAGAGATTTCCGCCGTATCTCACTGATAAGAGAAAAGGAATCCCCACTTGTATGGATGTTGAGCTCCCCTGCAATTTTTGTGTAGTGGTCTGAGAGTAGCTCTTTTGTCTCAGAGTAGCAAAGACAGTCTGTAAATAGCTGGATCTTGGCTCCATTAAAATCGATGTTTGTAGGTTTTCTCTCGCCTTTTTCATGATGTCTCCTTCATTGCATATAGTGCACTCTACATATGTGTTCTGGGTCTTCTCGGTCTTTTTTCCCCTGGTTTAGAGCTCTCTGTACCCTATCTAATTCTATTGGGTATCAGAGGTCCTTCCCAAAATTTTGTTGAACAGTGAGGAATACTTGCTCCATATAAATCCGCTGTTTTAACTTCTCCAGGTAACCCTCTAATCCTTATATTGTTTACGACGGCTCCTATTTTTCGACGTCGTCAAGCTAGGGTCAACATCTTTTGGAATTTTAAAGATTCCGTGACATTATGACAGCTCCCTAAATTTGTCATCGGTGTTTCATTTGGATTTTTTCGAGACCTACAGATTTCTTTTCAGAGTTTACAACTTTATCGTGCACTATCGCCAAGATCTTATTTTGCCAAGATGCTGTTAGATCTTTAGCTAAATTGTTTAAATCCTGTTAGAAGGGATTAGCGATAGCAAGGCCTGTAATTCTGGATGACCCTGAAGGGCCTTCATAGCACTATCTGCGATGCTGACTGCATGGGGAAGTTGGATTGGGATTATGTATAATTGAGTCCTGCAGAAGACGTAGAGAGAACGTCTGAAGAAGACATTTTCCTGAGAATAAAATGACTGTTCCTATCAATTTATTGGGGGTTTTAGGAGCTTCTTTTAGTGGGAGGTGGATATTTCCTTCATCAGAATCATTTGGTGTTAATATCCTCTGAAAGCATCTGATTCCTGTGAACCTCTTTTTTGTTGCGTGGATTTAAATACCTTTATATCATCCTGCATTTATTTCTATTAGACAATGCAGTTGACATTTCTTCACTAAATGCCGTCACTTCTATAAATCATCAGATTTTTTTTCTGTGAGGACATGCAGGAATCATCACTTAGGAATGGCTCCCTCCCTGGTCCTACCCCCCTCCAATAGCCGATTGTTTGGTTCCGTTACCCTTGTCAAACCTTTGTGGCTCATTAAAATCTGACATTTCTGCACTGACAGAGGGCAGATTTTTGGTATCTGGGGATCCCACTTTATTGATACAGTGCGGATTTTTTTTCAGGCACTAGGCACCCAGGATCGGCTTTAGTTTTACATGTATTCTCCTCCTGTGCCACATCCAAGATGGCCGCCGTCATTGAGCTCCACCGCAATTCATGGCGGCTTAATTGATTGCATGGGATTTAACTAGTGCTGCTAAGGTCTCAAAATCATGTGACTTTTTTACTCACTGGTAGGGGACCTGAAACTCACTGTCGGTTCTCTGCTGTGACGCTCGGGATCCTCTCTCGGACTTGGCCCTCTACCTAAGATGGCCGCGGTCCTTCCCGGCGATGCTGCGGCTGCTTCTAAACCGCCGCATCACTGTTCTGCACTCCAACCTTTGATAATTGGCTCATTTTTTGGCGAGTGCTAGAATGAAATTTGTCGGATTGGATGCTTTGGATTCTATGCCAGGATCGGCTTTAGTTTCTCGTGTATCTAGGCCTTAAGGAGCTCCCAGAAACGCGCTGCATCAGCGTCCCCAATAGAGACGCCGTTGATTTTCTATGGGAATTGCAGAAATGACTTCTAAGCCTCAAAATAATGACTTTTTTTCCTAAGGTGGTAGGAATGAAACTCAGTGCGGGCTGGATGGGGTCCCCCCTGGGCACCGCAGACCTAAGCTTGTTTAACTCCTACCTCTTAAAGGGACCGAGAAAAAATGACCTTTTCTGCACTCCAATGTAAGTCAATGGGGCGATTTTTGGGCTATGTGCTAGAAATGAAATTCAGTGCGGATTGGATGACAGGCACCCTAGGCACCCAGGATCGGCTTTAGTTTCACGTGTATCTCTTAAGCCGGCAGAGAAAACCCACCTGATATGCGCTCCACACAATTGAATAGAGACGCCGTTGATTTTCTATGGGAATTGCAGAAATGACTTCTAAGCCTCAAAATAATGACTTTTTTTCCTAAGGTGGTAGGAATGAAACTCAGTGCGGGCTGGATGGGGTCCCCCCTGGGCACCGCAGACCTAAGCTTGTTTAACTCCTACCTCTTAAAGGGACCGAGAAAAAATGACCTTTTCTGCACTCCAATGTAAGTCAATGGGGCGATTTTTTGGCTATGTGCTAGAAATGAAATTCAGTGCGGATTGGATGACAGGCACCCTAGGCACCCAGGATCGGCTTTAGTTTCACGTGTATCTCTTAAGCCGGCAGAGAAAACCCACCTGATATGCGCTCCACACAATTGAATAGAGACGCCGTTGATTTTCTATGGGAATTGCAGAAATGACTTCTAAGCCTCAAAATAATGACTTTTTTTCCTAAGGTGGTAGGAATGAAACTCAGTGCGGGCTGGATGGGGTCCCCCCTGGGCACCGCAGACCTAAGCTTGTTTAACTCCTACCTCTTAAAGGGACCGAGAAAAAATGACCTTTTCTGCACTCCAATGTAAGTCAATGGGGCGATTTTTTGGCTATGTGCTAGAAATGAAATTCAGTGCGGATTGGATGACAGGCACCCTAGGCACCCAGGATCGGCTTTAGTTTCACGTGTATCTCTTAAGCCGGCAGAGAAAACCCACCTGATATGCGCTCCACACAATTGAATAGAGACGCCGTTGATTTTCTATGGGAATTGCAGAAATGACTTCTAAGCCTCAAAATAATGACTTTTTTTCCTAAGGTGGTAGGAATGAAACTCAGTGCGGGCTGGATGGGGTCCCCCCTGGGCACCGCAGACCTAAGCTTGTTTAACTCCTACCTCTTAAAGGGACCGAGAAAAAATGACCTTTTCTGCACTCCAATGTAAGTCAATGGGGCGATTTTTTGGCTATGTGCTAGAAATGAAATTCAGTGCGGATTGGATGACAGGCACCCTAGGCACCCAGGATCGGCTTTAGTTTCACGTGTATCTCTTAAGCCGGCAGAGAAAACCCACCTGATATGCGCTCCACACAATTGAATAGAGACGCCGTTGATTTTCTATGGGAATTGCAGAAATGACTTCTAAGCCTCAAAATAATGACTTTTTTTCCTAAGGTGGTAGGAATGAAACTCAGTGCGGGCTGGATGGGGTCCCCCCTGGGCACCGCAGACCTAAGCTTGTTTAACTCCTACCTCTTAAAGGGACCGAGAAAAAATGACCTTTTCTGCACTCCAATGTAAGTCAATGGGGCGATTTTTTGGCTATGTGCTAGAAATGAAATTCAGTGCGGATTGGATGACAGGCACCCTAGGCACCCAGGATCGGCTTTAGTTTCACGTGTATCTCTTAAGCCGGCAGAGAAAACCCACCTGATATGCGCTCCACACAATTGAATAGAGACGCCGTTGATTTTCTATGGGAATTGCAGAAATGACTTCTAAGCCTCAAAATAATGACTTTTTTTCCTAAGGTGGTAGGAATGAAACTCAGTGCGGGCTGGATGGGGTCCCCCCTGGGCACCGCAGACCTAAGCTTGTTTAACTCCTACCTCTTAAAGGGACCGAGAAAAAATGACCTTTTCTGCACTCCAATGTAAGTCAATGGGGCGATTTTTTGGCTATGTGCTAGAAATGAAATTCAGTGCGGATTGGATGACAGGCACCCTAGGCACCCAGGATCGGCTTTAGTTTCACGTGTATCTCTTAAGCCGGCAGAGAAAACCCACCTGATATGCGCTCCACACAATTGAATAGAGACGCCGTTGATTTTCTATGGGAATTGCAGAAATGACTTCTAAGCCTCAAAATAATGACTTTTTTTCCTAAGGTGGTAGGAATGAAACTCAGTGCGGGCTGGATGGGGTCCCCCCTGGGCACCGCAGACCTAAGCTTGTTTAACTCCTACCTCTTAAAGGGACCGAGAAAAAATGACCTTTTCTGCACTCCAATGTAAGTCAATGGGGCGATTTTTTGGCTATGTGCTAGAAATGAAATTCAGTGCGGATTGGATGACAGGCACCCTAGGCACCCAGGATCGGCTTTAGTTTCACGTGTATCTCTTAAGCCGGCAGAGAAAACCCACCTGATATGCGCTCCACACAATTGAATAGAGACGCCGTTGATTTTCTATGGGAATTGCAGAAATGACTTCTAAGCCTCAAAATAATGACTTTTTTTCCTAAGGTGGTAGGAATGAAACTCAGTGCGGGCTGGATGGGGTCCCCCCTGGGCACCGCAGACCTAAGCTTGTTTAACTCCTACCTCTTAAAGGGACCGAGAAAAAATGACCTTTTCTGCACTCCAATGTAAGTCAATGGGGCGATTTTTTGGCTATGTGCTAGAAATGAAATTCAGTGCGGATTGGATGACAGGCACCCTAGGCACCCAGGATCGGCTTTAGTTTCACGTGTATCTCTTAAGCCGGCAGAGAAAACCCACCTGATATGCGCTCCACACAATTGAATAGAGACGCCGTTGATTTTCTATGGGAATTGCAGAAATGACTTCTAAGCCTCAAAATAATGACTTTTTTTCCTAAGGTGGTAGGAATGAAACTCAGTGCGGGCTGGATGGGGTCCCCCCTGGGCACCGCAGACCTAAGCTTGTTTAACTCCTACCTCTTAAAGGGACCGAGAAAAAATGACCTTTTCTGCACTCCAATGTAAGTCAATGGGGCGATTTTTTGGCTATGTGCTAGAAATGAAATTCAGTGCGGATTGGATGACAGGCACCCTAGGCACCCAGGATCGGCTTTAGTTTCACGTGTATCTCTTAAGCCGGCAGAGAAAACCCACCTGATATGCGCTCCACACAATTGAATAGAGACGCCGTTGATTTTCTATGGGAATTGCAGAAATGACTTCTAAGCCTCAAAATAATGACTTTTTTTCCTAAGGTGGTAGGAATGAAACTCAGTGCGGGCTGGATGGGGTCCCCCCTGGGCACCGCAGACCTAAGCTTGTTTAACTCCTACCTCTTAAAGGGACCGAGAAAAAATGACCTTTTCTGCACTCCAATGTAAGTCAATGGGGCGATTTTTTGGCTATGTGCTAGAAATGAAATTCAGTGCGGATTGGATGACAGGCACCCTAGGCACCCAGGATCGGCTTTAGTTTCACGTGTATCTCTTAAGCCGGCAGAGAAAACCCACCTGATATGCGCTCCACACAATTGAATAGAGACGCCGTTGATTTTCTATGGGAATTGCAGAAATGACTTCTAAGCCTCAAAATAATGACTTTTTTTCCTAAGGTGGTAGGAATGAAACTCAGTGCGGGCTGGATGGGGTCCCCCCTGGGCACCGCAGACCTAAGCTTGTTTAACTCCTACCTCTTAAAGGGACCGAGAAAAAATGACCTTTTCTGCACTCCAATGTAAGTCAATGGGGCGATTTTTTGGCTATGTGCTAGAAATGAAATTCAGTGCGGATTGGATGACAGGCACCCTAGGCACCCAGGATCGGCTTTAGTTTCACGTGTATCTCTTAAGCCGGCAGAGAAAACCCACCTGATATGCGCTCCACACAATTGAATAGAGACGCCGTTGATTTTCTATGGGAATTGCAGAAATGACTTCTAAGCCTCAAAATAATGACTTTTTTTCCTAAGGTGGTAGGAATGAAACTCAGTGCGGGCTGGATGGGGTCCCCCCTGGGCACCGCAGACCTAAGCTTGTTTAACTCCTACCTCTTAAAGGGACCGAGAAAAAATGACCTTTTCTGCACTCCAATGTAAGTCAATGGGGCGATTTTTTGGCTATGTGCTAGAAATGAAATTCAGTGCGGATTGGATGACAGGCACCCTAGGCACCCAGGATCGGCTTTAGTTTCACGTGTATCTCTTAAGCCGGCAGAGAAAACCCACCTGATATGCGCTCCACACAATTGAATAGAGACGCCGTTGATTTTCTATGGGAATTGCAGAAATGACTTCTAAGCCTCAAAATAATGACTTTTTTTCCTAAGGTGGTAGGAATGAAACTCAGTGCGGGCTGGATGGGGTCCCCCCTGGGCACCGCAGACCTAAGCTTGTTTAACTCCTACCTCTTAAAGGGACCGAGAAAAAATGACCTTTTCTGCACTCCAATGTAAGTCAATGGGGCGATTTTTTGGCTATGTGCTAGAAATGAAATTCAGTGCGGATTGGATGACAGGCACCCTAGGCACCCAGGATCGGCTTTAGTTTCACGTGTATCTCTTAAGCCGGCAGAGAAAACCCACCTGATATGCGCTCCACACAATTGAATAGAGACGCCGTTGATTTTCTATGGGAATTGCAGAAATGACTTCTAAGCCTCAAAATAATGACTTTTTTTCCTAAGGTGGTAGGAATGAAACTCAGTGCGGGCTGGATGGGGTCCCCCCTGGGCACCGCAGACCTAAGCTTGTTTAACTCCTACCTCTTAAAGGGACCGAGAAAAAATGACCTTTTCTGCACTCCAATGTAAGTCAATGGGGCGATTTTTTGGCTATGTGCTAGAAATGAAATTCAGTGCGGATTGGATGACAGGCACCCTAGGCACCCAGGATCGGCTTTAGTTTCACGTGTATCTCTTAAGCCGGCAGAGAAAACCCACCTGATATGCGCTCCACACAATTGAATAGAGACGCCGTTGATTTTCTATGGGAATTGCAGAAATGACTTCTAAGCCTCAAAATAATGACTTTTTTTCCTAAGGTGGTAGGAATGAAACTCAGTGCGGGCTGGATGGGGTCCCCCCTGGGCACCGCAGACCTAAGCTTGTTTAACTCCTACCTCTTAAAGGGACCGAGAAAAAATGACCTTTTCTGCACTCCAATGTAAGTCAATGGGGCGATTTTTTGGCTATGTGCTAGAAATGAAATTCAGTGCGGATTGGATGACAGGCACCCTAGGCACCCAGGATCGGCTTTAGTTTCACGTGTATCTCTTAAGCCGGCAGAGAAAACCCACCTGATATGCGCTCCACACAATTGAATAGAGACGCCGTTGATTTTCTATGGGAATTGCAGAAATGACTTCTAAGCCTCAAAATAATGACTTTTTTTCCTAAGGTGGTAGGAATGAAACTCAGTGCGGGCTGGATGGGGTCCCCCCTGGGCACCGCAGACCTAAGCTTGTTTAACTCCTACCTCTTAAAGGGACCGAGAAAAAATGACCTTTTCTGCACTCCAATGTAAGTCAATGGGGCGATTTTTTGGCTATGTGCTAGAAATGAAATTCAGTGCGGATTGGATGACAGGCACCCTAGGCACCCAGGATCGGCTTTAGTTTCACGTGTATCTCTTAAGCCGGCAGAGAAAACCCACCTGATATGCGCTCCACACAATTGAATAGAGACGCCGTTGATTTTCTATGGGAATTGCAGAAATGACTTCTAAGCCTCAAAATAATGACTTTTTTTCCTAAGGTGGTAGGAATGAAACTCAGTGCGGGCTGGATGGGGTCCCCCCTGGGCACCGCAGACCTAAGCTTGTTTAACTCCTACCTCTTAAAGGGACCGAGAAAAAATGACCTTTTCTGCACTCCAATGTAAGTCAATGGGGCGATTTTTTGGCTATGTGCTAGAAATGAAATTCAGTGCGGATTGGATGACAGGCACCCTAGGCACCCAGGATCGGCTTTAGTTTCACGTGTATCTCTTAAGCCGGCAGAGAAAACCCACCTGATATGCGCTCCACACAATTGAATAGAGACGCCGTTGATTTTCTATGGGAATTGCAGAAATGACTTCTAAGCCTCAAAATAATGACTTTTTTTCCTAAGGTGGTAGGAATGAAACTCAGTGCGGGCTGGATGGGGTCCCCCCTGGGCACCGCAGACCTAAGCTTGTTTAACTCCTACCTCTTAAAGGGACCGAGAAAAAATGACCTTTTCTGCACTCCAATGTAAGTCAATGGGGCGATTTTTTGGCTATGTGCTAGAAATGAAATTCAGTGCGGATTGGATGACAGGCACCCTAGGCACCCAGGATCGGCTTTAGTTTCACGTGTATCTCTTAAGCCGGCAGAGAAAACCCACCTGATATGCGCTCCACACAATTGAATAGAGACGCCGTTGATTTTCTATGGGAATTGCAGAAATGACTTCTAAGCCTCAAAATAATGACTTTTTTTCCTAAGGTGGTAGGAATGAAACTCAGTGCGGGCTGGATGGGGTCCCCCCTGGGCACCGCAGACCTAAGCTTGTTTAACTCCTACCTCTTAAAGGGACCGAGAAAAAATGACCTTTTCTGCACTCCAATGTAAGTCAATGGGGCGATTTTTTGGCTATGTGCTAGAAATGAAATTCAGTGCGGATTGGATGACAGGCACCCTAGGCACCCAGGATCGGCTTTAGTTTCACGTGTATCTCTTAAGCCGGCAGAGAAAACCCACCTGATATGCGCTCCACACAATTGAATAGAGACGCCGTTGATTTTCTATGGGAATTGCAGAAATGACTTCTAAGCCTCAAAATAATGACTTTTTTTCCTAAGGTGGTAGGAATGAAACTCAGTGCGGGCTGGATGGGGTCCCCCCTGGGCACCGCAGACCTAAGCTTGTTTAACTCCTACCTCTTAAAGGGACCGAGAAAAAATGACCTTTTCTGCACTCCAATGTAAGTCAATGGGGCGATTTTTTGGCTATGTGCTAGAAATGAAATTCAGTGCGGATTGGATGACAGGCACCCTAGGCACCCAGTATCGGCTTTAGTTTCACGTGTATCTCTTAAGCCGGCAGAGAAAACCCACCTGATATGCGCTCCACACAATTGAATAGAGACGCCGTTGATTTTCTATGGGAATTGCAGAAATGACTTCTAAGCCTCAAAATAATGACTTTTTTTCCTAAGGTGGTAGGAATGAAACTCAGTGCGGGCTGGATGGGGTCCCCCCTGGGCACCGCAGACCTAAGCTTGTTTAACTCCTACCTCTTAAAGGGACCGAGAAAAAATGACCTTTTCTGCACTCCAATGTAAGTCAATGGGGCGATTTTTTGGCTATGTGCTAGAAATGAAATTCAGTGCGGATTGGATGACAGGCACCCTAGGCACCCAGGATCGGCTTTAGTTTCACGTGTATCTCTTAAGCCGGCAGAGAAAACCCACCTGATATGCGCTCCACACAATTGAATAGAGACGCCGTTGATTTTCTATGGGAATTGCAGAAATGACTTCTAAGCCTCAAAATAATGACTTTTTTTCCTAAGGTGGTAGGAATGAAACTCAGTGCGGGCTGGATGGGGTCCCCCCTGGGCACCGCAGACCTAAGCTTGTTTAACTCCTACCTCTTAAAGGGACCGAGAAAAAATGACCTTTTCTGCACTCCAATGTAAGTCAATGGGGCGATTTTTTGGCTATGTGCTAGAAATGAAATTCAGTGCGGATTGGATGACAGGCACCCTAGGCACCCAGGATCGGCTTTAGTTTCACGTGTATCTCTTAAGCCGGCAGAGAAAACCCACCTGATATGCGCTCCACACAATTGAATAGAGACGCCGTTGATTTTCTATGGGAATTGCAGAAATGACTTCTAAGCCTCAAAATAATGACTTTTTTTCCTAAGGTGGTAGGAATGAAACTCAGTGCGGGCTGGATGGGGTCCCCCCTGGGCACCGCAGACCTAAGCTTGTTTAACTCCTACCTCTTAAAGGGACCGAGAAAAAATGACCTTTTCTGCACTGCAATGTAAGTCAATGGGGCGATTTTTTGGCTATGTGCTAGAAATGAAATTCAGTGCGGATTGGATGACAGGCACCCTAGGCACCCAGGATCGGCTTTAGTTTCACGTGTATCTCTTAAGCCGGCAGAGAAAACCCACCTGATATGCGCTCCACACAATTGAATAGAGACGCCGTTGATTTTCTATGGGAATTGCAGAAATGACTTCTAAGCCTCAAAATAATGACTTTTTTTCCTAAGGTGGTAGGAATGAAACTCAGTGCGGGCTGGATGGGGTCCCCCCTGGGCACCGCAGACCTAAGCTTGTTTAACTCCTACCTCTTAAAGGGACCGAGAAAAAATGACCTTTTCTGCACTCCAATGTAAGTCAATGGGGCGATTTTTTGGCTATGTGCTAGAAATGAAATTCAGTGCGGATTGGATGACAGGCACCCTAGGCACCCAGGATCGGCTTTAGTTTCACGTGTATCTCTTAAGCCGGCAGAGAAAACCCACCTGATATGCGCTCCACACAATTGAATAGAGACGCCGTTGATTTTCTATGGGAATTGCAGAAATGACTTCTAAGCCTCAAAATAATGACTTTTTTTCCTAAGGTGGTAGGAATGAAACTCAGTGCGGGCTGGATGGGGTCCCCCCTGGGCACCGCAGACCTAAGCTTGTTTAACTCCTACCTCTTAAAGGGACCGAGAAAAAATGACCTTTTCTGCACTCCAATGTAAGTCAATGGGGCGATTTTTTGGCTATGTGCTAGAAATGAAATTCAGTGCGGATTGGATGACAGGCACCCTAGGCACCCAGGATCGGCTTTAGTTTCACGTGTATCTCTTAAGCCGGCAGAGAAAACCCACCTGATATGCGCTCCACACAATTGAATAGAGACGCCGTTGATTTTCTATGGGAATTGCAGAAATGACTTCTAAGCCTCAAAATAATGACTTTTTTTCCTAAGGTGGTAGGAATGAAACTCAGTGCGGGCTGGATGGGGTCCCCCCTGGGCACCGCAGACCTAAGCTTGTTTAACTCCTACCTCTTAAAGGGACCGAGAAAAAATGACCTTTTCTGCACTCCAATGTAAGTCAATGGGGCGATTTTTTGGCTATGTGCTAGAAATGAAATTCAGTGCGGATTGGATGACAGGCACCCTAGGCACCCAGGATCGGCTTTAGTTTCACGTGTATCTCTTAAGCCGGCAGAGAAAACCCACCTGATATGCGCTCCACACAATTGAATAGAGACGCCGTTGATTTTCTATGGGAATTGCAGAAATGACTTCTAAGCCTCAAAATAATGACTTTTTTTCCTAAGGTGGTAGGAATGAAACTCAGTGCGGGCTGGATGGGGTCCCCCCTGGGCACCGCAGACCTAAGCTTGTTTAACTCCTACCTCTTAAAGGGACCGAGAAAAAATGACCTTTTCTGCACTCCAATGTAAGTCAATGGGGCGATTTTTTGGCTATGTGCTAGAAATGAAATTCAGTGCGGATTGGATGACAGGCACCCTAGGCACCCAGGATCGGCTTTAGTTTCACGTGTATCTCTTAAGCCGGCAGAGAAAACCCACCTGATATGCGCTCCACACAATTGAATAGAGACGCCGTTGATTTTCTATGGGAATTGCAGAAATGACTTCTAAGCCTCAAAATAATGACTTTTTTTCCTAAGGTGGTAGGAATGAAACTCAGTGCGGGCTGGATGGGGTCCCCCCTGGGCACCGCAGACCTAAGCTTGTTTAACTCCTACCTCTTAAAGGGACCGAGAAAAAATGACCTTTTCTGCACTCCAATGTAAGTCAATGGGGCGATTTTTTGGCTATGTGCTAGAAATGAAATTCAGTGCGGATTGGATGACAGGCACCCTAGGCACCCAGGATCGGCTTTAGTTTCACGTGTATCTCTTAAGCCGGCAGAGAAAACCCACCTGATATGCGCTCCACACAATTGAATAGAGACGCCGTTGATTTTCTATGGGAATTGCAGAAATGACTTCTAAGCCTCAAAATAATGACTTTTTTTCCTAAGGTGGTAGGAATGAAACTCAGTGCGGGCTGGATGGGGTCCCCCCTGGGCACCGCAGACCTAAGCTTGTTTAACTCCTACCTCTTAAAGGGACCGAGAAAAAATGACCTTTTCTGCACTCCAATGTAAGTCAATGGGGCGATTTTTTGGCTATGTGCTAGAAATGAAATTCAGTGCGGATTGGATGACAGGCACCCTAGGCACCCAGGATCGGCTTTAGTTTCACGTGTATCTCTTAAGCCGGCAGAGAAAACCCACCTGATATGCGCTCCACACAATTGAATAGAGACGCCGTTGATTTTCTATGGGAATTGCAGAAATGACTTCTAAGCCTCAAAATAATGACTTTTTTTCCTAAGGTGGTAGGAATGAAACTCAGTGCGGGCTGGATGGGGTCCCCCCTGGGCACCGCAGACCTAAGCTTGTTTAACTCCTACCTCTTAAAGGGACCGAGAAAAAATGACCTTTTCTGCACTCCAATGTAAGTCAATGGGGCGATTTTTTGGCTATGTGCTAGAAATGAAATTCAGTGCGGATTGGATGACAGGCACCCTAGGCACCCAGGATCGGCTTTAGTTTCACGTGTATCTCTTAAGCCGGCAGAGAAAACCACCTGATATGCGCTCCACACAATTGAATTAGAGACGCCGTTGATTTTCTATGGGAATTGCAGAAATGACTTCTAAGCCTCAAAATAATGACTTTTTTTCCTAAGGTGGTAGGAATGAAACTCAGTGCGGGCTGGATGGGGTCCCCCCTGGGCACCGCAGACCTTAGCTTGTTTAAATCCTACCTCTTAAAGGGACCGAGAAAAAATGACCTTTTCTGCACTCCAATGTAAGTCAATGGGGCGATTTTTTGGCTATGTGCTAGAAATGAAATTCAGTGCGGATTGGATGACAGGCACCCTAGGCACCCAGGATCGGCTTTAGTTTCACGTGTATCTCTTAAGCCGGCAGAGAAAACCCACCTGATATGCGCTCCACACAATTGAATAGAGACGCCGTTGATTTTCTATGGGAATTGCAGAAATGACTTCTAAGCCTCAAAATAATTACTTTTTTTCCTAAGGTGGTAGGAATGAAACTCAGTGCGGGCTGGATGGGGTCCCCCCTGGGCACCGCAGACCTAAGCTTGTTTAACTCCTACCTCTTAAAGGGACCGAGAAAAAAATGACCTCTTCTGCACTCCAATGTAAGTCAATGGGGGCGATTTTTTGGCTATGTGCTAGAAATGAAATTCAGTGCGGATTGGATGACAGGCACCCTAGGCACCCAGGATCGGCTTTAGTTTCACGTGTATCTCTTAAGCCGGCAGAGAAAACCCACCTGATATGCGCTCCACACAATTGAATTAGAGACGCCGTTGATTTTCTATGGGAATTGCAGAAATGACTTCTAAGCCTCAAAATAATGACTTTTTTTCCTAAGGTGGTAGGAATGAAACTCAGTGCGGCTGGATGGGGTCCCCCCTGGGCACCGCAGACCTAAGCTTGTTTAACTCCTACCTCTTAAAGGGACCGAGAAAAAATGACCTTTTCTGCACTCCAATGTAAGTCAATGGGGCGATTTTTTGGCTATGTGCTAGAAATGAAATTCAGTGCGGATTGGATGACAGGCACCCTAGGCACCCAGGGATCGGCTTTAGTTTCACGTGTATCTCTTAAGCCGGCAGAGAAAACCCACCTGATATGCGCTCCACACAATTGAATTAGAGACGCCGTTGATTTTCTATGGGAATTGCAGAAATGACTTCTAAGCCTCAAAATAATGACTTTTTTTCCTAAGGTGGTAGGAATGAAACTCAGTGCGGGCTGGATGGGGTCCCCCCTGGGCACCGCAGACCTAAGCTTGTTTAACTCCTACCTCTTAAAGGGACCGAGAAAAAATGACCTTTTCTGCACTCCAATGTAAGTCAATGGGGCGATTTTTTGGCTATGTGCTAGAAATGAAATGCAGTGCGGATTGGATGACAGGCACCCTAGGCACCCAGGATCGGCTTTAGTTTCACGTGTATCTCTTAAGCCGGCAGAGAGAACCCACCTGATATGCGCTCCACACAATTGAATAGAGACGCCGTTGATTTTCTATGGGAATTGCAGAAATGACTTCTAAGCCTCAAAATAATGACTTTTTTTCCTAAGGTGGTAGGAATGAAACTCATGCGGGCTGGATGGGGTCCCCCCTGGGCACCGCAGACCTAAGCTTGTTTAACTCCTACCTCTTAAAGGGACCGAGAAAAAATGACCTTTTCTGCACTCCAATGTAAGTCAATGGGGCGATTTTTTGGCTATGTGCTAGAAATGAAATTCAGTGCGGATTGGATGACAGGCACCCTAGGCACCCAGGATCGGCTTTAGTTTCACGTGTATCTCTTAAGCCGGCAGAGAAAACCCACCTGATATGCGCTCCACACAATTGAATAGAGACGCCGTTGATTTTCTATGGGAATTGCAGAAATGACTTCTAAGCCTCAAAATAATGACTTTTTTTCCTAAGGTGGTAGGAATGAAACTCAGTGCGGGCTGGATGGGGTCCCCCCTGGGCACCGCAGACCTAAGCTTGTTTAACTCCTACCTCTTAAAGGGACCGAGAAAAAATGACCTTTTCTGCACTCCAATGTAAGTCAATGGGGCGATTTTTTGGCTATGTGCTAGAAATGAAATGCAGTGCGGATTGGATGACAGGCACCCTAGGCACCCAGGATCGGCTTTAGTTTCACGTGTATCTCTTAAGCCGGCAGAGAAAACCCACCTGATATGCGCTCCACACAATTGAATAGAGACGCCGTTGATTTTCTATGGGAATTGCAGAAATGACTTCTAAGCCTCAAAATAATGACTTTTTTTCCTAAGGTGGTAGGAATGAAACTCAGTGCGGGCTGGATGGGGTCCCCCCTGGGCACCGCAGACCTAAGCTTGTTTAACTCCTACCTCTTAAAGGGACCGAGAAAAAATGACCTCTTTCTGCACTCCAATGTAAGTCAATGGGGCGATTTTTTGGCTATGTGCTAGAAATGAAATTCAGTGCGGATTGGATGACAGGCACCCTAGGCACCCAGGATCGGCTTTAGTTTCACGTGTATCTCTTAAGCCGGCAGAGAAAACCCACCTGATATGCGCTCCACACAATTGAATTAGAGACGCCGTTGATTTTCTATGGGAATTGCAGAAATGACTTCTAAGCCTCAAAATAATGACTTTTTTTCCTAAGGTGGTAGGAATGAAACTCAGTGCGGGCTGGATGGGGTCCCCCCTGGGCACCGCAGACCTAAGCTTGTTTAACTCCTACCTCTTAAAGGGACCGAGAAAAAATGACCTTTTCTGCACTCCAATGTAAGTCAATGGGGCGATTTTTTGGCTATGTGCTAGAAATGAAATTCAGTGCGGATTGGATGACAGGCACCCTAGGCACCCAGGATCGGCTTTAGTTTCACGTGTATCTCTTAAGCCGGCAGAGAAAACCCACCTGATATGCGCTCCACACAATTGAATTAGAGACGCCGTTGATTTTCTATGGGAATTGCAGAAATGACTTCTAAGCCTCAAAATAATGACTTTTTTTCCTAAGGTGGTAGGAATGAAACTCAGTGCGGGCTGGATGGGGTCCCCCCTGGGCACCGCAGACCTAAGCTTGTTTAACTCCTACCTCTTAAAGGGACCGAGAAAAAATGACCTTTTCTGCACTCCAATGTAAGTCAATGGGGCGATTTTTTGGCTATGTGCTAGAAATGAAATGCAGTGCGGATTGGATGACAGGCACCCTAGGCACCCAGGATCGGCTTTAGTTTCACGTGTATCTCTTAAGCCGGCAGAGAGAACCCACCTGATATGCGCTCCACACAATTGAATAGAGACGCCGTTGATTTTCTATGGGAATTGCAGAAATGACTTCTAAGCCTCAAAAAATTGACTTTTTTTCCTAAGGTGGTAGGAATGAAACTCAGTGCGGGCTGGATGGGGTCCCCCCTGGGCACCGCAGACCTAAGCTTGTTTAACTCCTACCTCTTAAAGGGACCGAGAAAAAATGACCTTTTCTGCACTCCAATGTAAGTCAATGGGGCGATTTTTTGGCTATGTGCTAGAAATGAAATTCAGTGCGGATTGGATGACAGGCACCCTAGGCACCCAGGATCGGCTTTAGTTTCACGTGTATCTCTTAAGCCGGCAGAGAAAACCCACCTGATATGCGCTCCACACAATTGAATAGAGACGCCGTTGATTTTCTATGGGAATTGCAGAAATGACTTCTAAGCCTCAAAATAATGACTTTTTTTCCTAAGGTGGTAGGAATGAAACTCAGTGCGGGCTGGATGGGGTCCCCCCTGGGCACCGCAGACCTAAGCTTGTTTAACTCCTACCTCTTAAAGGGACCGAGAAAAAATGACCTTTTCTGCACTCCAATGTAAGTCAATGGGGCGATTTTTTGGCTATGTGCTAGAAATGAAATGCAGTGCGGATTGGATGACAGGCACCCTAGGCACCCAGGATCGGCTTTAGTTTCACGTGTATCTCTTAAGCCGGCAGAGAAAACCCACCTGATATGCGCTCCTACACAATTGAATAGAGACGCCGTTGATTTTCTATGGGAATTGCAGAAATGACTTCTAAGCCTCAAAATAATGACTTTTTTTCCTAAGGTGGTAGGAATGAAACTCACTGCGGGCTGGATGGGGTCCCCCCTGGGCACCGCAGACCTAAGCTTGTTTAACTCCTACCTCTTAAAGGGACCGAGAAAAAATGACCTTTTCTGCACTCCAATGTAAGTCAATGGGGCGATTTTTTGGCTATGTGCTAGAAATGAAATGCAGTGCGGATTGGATGACAGGCACCCTAGGCACCCAGGATCGGCTTTAGTTTCACGTGTATCTCTTAAGCCGGCAGAGAAAACCCACCTGATATGCGCTCCACACAATTGAATTAGAGACGCCGTTGATTTTCTATGGGAATTGCAGAAATGACTTCTAAGCCTCAAAATAATGACTTTTTTTCCTAAGGTGGTAGGAATGAAACTCAGTGCGGGCTGGATGGGGTCCCCCCTGGGCACCGCAGACCTAAGCTTGTTTAACTCCTACCTCTTAAAGGGACCGAGAAAAAATGACCTCTTCTGCACTCCAATGTAAGTCAATGGGGCGATTTTTTGGCTATGTGCTAGAAATGAAATTCAGTGCGGATTGGATGACAGGCACCCTAGGCACCCAGGATCGGCTTTAGTTTCACGTGTATCTCTTAAGCCGGCAGAGAAAACCCACCTGATATGCGCTCCACACAATTGAATTAGAGACGCCGTTGATTTTCTATGGGAATTGCAGAAATGACTTCTAAGCCTCAAAATAATGACTTTTTTTTCCTAAGGTGGTAGGAATGAAACTCAGTGCGGGCTGGATGGGGTCCCCCCTGGCCACCGCAGACCTAAGCTTGTTTAACTCCTACCTCTTAAAGGGACCGAGAAAAAATGACCTTTTCTGCACTCCAATGTAAGTCAATGGGGCGATTTTTTGGCTATGTGCTAGAAATGAAATTCAGTGCGGATTGGATGACAGGCACCCTAGGCACCCAGGATCGGCTTTAGTTTCACGTGTATCTCTTAAGCCGGCAGAGAAAATCCACCTGATATGCGCTCCACACAATTGAATTAGAGACGCCGTTGATTTTCTATGGGAATTGCAGAAATGACTTCTAAGCCTCAAAATAATGACTTTTTTTCCTAAGGTGGTAGGAATGAAACTCAGTGCGGGCTGGATGGGGTCCCCCCTGGGCACCGCAGACCTAAGCTTGTTTAACTCCTACCTCTTAAAGGGACCGAGAAAAAATGACCTTTCTGCACTCCAATGTAAGTCAATGGGGCGATTTTTTGGCTATGTGCTAGAAATGAAATTCAGTGCGGATTGGATGACAGGCACCCTAGGCACCCAGGATCGGCTTTAGTTTCACGTGTATCTCTTAAGCCGGCAGAGAAAACCCACCTGATATGCGCTCCACACAATTGAATTAGAGACGCCGTTGATTTTCTATGGGAATTGCAGAAATGACTTCTAAGCCTCAAAATAATGACTTTTTTTCCTAAGGTGGTAGGAATGAAACTCAGTGCGGGCTGGATGGGGTCCCCCCTGGGCACCGCAGACCTAAGCTTGTTTAACTCCTACCTCTTAAAGGGACCGAGAAAAAATGACCTTTTCTGCACTCCAATGTAAGTCAATGGGGCGATTTTTTGGCTATGTGCTAGAAATGAAATTCAGTGCGGATTGGATGACAGGCACCCTAGGCACCCAGGATCGGCTTTAGTTTCACGTGTATCTCTTAAGCCGGCAGAGAAAACCCACCTGATATGCGCTCCACACAATTGAATTAGAGACGCCGTTGATTTTCTATGGGAATTGCAGAAATGACTTCTAAGCCTCAAAATAATGACTTTTTTTCCTAAGGTGGTAGGAATGAAACTCAGTGCGGGCTGGATGGGGTCCCCCCTGGGCACCGCAGACCTAAGCTTGTTTAACTCCTACCTCTTAAAGGGACCGAGAAAAAATGACCATTTCTGCACTCCAATGTAAGTCAATGGGGCGATTTTTTGGCTATGTGCTAGAAATGAAATGCAGTGCGGATTGGATGACAGGCACCCTAGGCACCCAGGATCGGCTTTAGTTTCACGTGTATCTCTTAAGCCGGCAGAGAGAACCCACCTGATATGCGCTCCACACAATTGAATAGAGACGCCGTTGATTTTCTATGGGAATTGCAGAAATGACTTCTAAGCCTCAAAATAATGACTTTTTTTCCTAAGGTGGTAGGAATGAAACTCAGTGCGGGCTGGATGGGGTCCCCCCTGGGCACCGCAGACCTAAGCTTGTTTAACTCCTACCTCTTAAAGGGACCGAGAAAAAATGACCTTTTCTGCACTCCAATGTAAGTCAATGGGGCGATTTTTTGGCTATGTGCTAGAAATGAAATTCAGTGCGGATTGGATGACAGGCACCCTAGGCACCCAGGATCGGCTTTAGTTTCACGTGTATCTCTTAAGCCGGCAGAGAAAACCCACCTGATATGCGCTCCACACAATTGAATAGAGACGCCGTTGATTTTCTATGGGAATTGCAGAAATGACTTCTAAGCCTCAAAATAATGACTTTTTTTCCTAAGGTGGTAGGAATGAAACTCAGTGCGGGCTGGATGGGGTCCCCCCTGGGCACCGCAGACCTAAGCTTGTTTAACTCCTACCTCTTAAAGGGACCGAGAAAAAAATGACCTTTTCTGCACTCCAATGTAAGTCAATGGGGCGATTTTTTTGGCTATGTGCTAGAAATGAAATTCACTGCGGATTGAATGACAGGCACCCTAGGCACGCAGGATCGGCTTTAGTTTCACGTGTATCTCTTAAGCCGGCAGAGAAAACCCACCTGATATGCGCTCCACACAATTGAATAGAGACGCCGTTGATTTTCTATGGGAATTGCAGAAATGACTTCTAAGCCTCAAAATAATGACTTTTTTTCCTAAGGTGGTAGGAATGAAACTCAGTGCGGGCTGGATGGGGTCCCCCCTGGGCACCGCAGACCTAAGCTTGTTTAACTCCTACCTCTTAAAGGGACCGAGAAAAAATGACCTTTTCTGCACTCCAATGTAAGTCAATGGGGCGATTTTTTGGCTATGTGCTAGAAATGAAATTCAGTGCGGATTGGATGACAGGCACCCTAGGCACCCAGGATCGGCTTTAGTTTCACGTGTATCTCTTAAGCCGGCAGAGAAAACCCACCTGATATGCGCTCCACACAATTGAATTAGAGACGCCGTTGATTTTCTATGGGAATTGCAGAAATGACTTCTAAGCCTCAAAATAATGACTTTTTTTCCTAAGGTGGTAGGAATGAAACTCAGTGCGGGCTGGATGGGGTCCCCCCTGGGCACCGCAGACCTTTGCTTGTTTAACTCCTACCTCTTAAAGGGACCGAGAAAAAATGACCTTTTCTGCACTCCAATGTAAGTCAATGGGGCGATTTTTTGGCTATGTGCTAGAAATGAAATTCAGTGCGGATTGGATGACAGGCACCCTAGGCACCCAGGATCGGCTTTAGTTTCACGTGTATCTCTTAAGCCGGCAGAGAAAACCCACCTGATATGCGCTCCACACAATTGAATAGAGACGCCGTTGATTTTCTATGGGAATTGCAGAAATGACTTCTAAGCCTCAAAATAATGACTTTTTTTCCTAAGGAGGTAGGAATGAAACTCAGTGCGGGCTGGATGGGGTCCCCCCTGGGCACCGCAGACCTAAGCTTGTTTAACTCCTACCTCTTAAAGGGACCGAGAAAAAATGACCTCTTCTGCACTCCAATGTAAGTCAATGGGGCGATTTTTTGGCTATGTGCTAGAAATGAAATTCAGTGCGGATTGGATGACAGGCACCCTAGGCACCCAGGATCGGCTTTAGTTTCACGTGTATCTCTTAAGCCGGCAGAGAAAACCCACCTGATATGCGCTCCACACAATTGAATTAGAGACGCCGTTGATTTTCTATGGGAATTGCAGAAATGACTTCTAAGCCTCAAAATAATGACTTTTTTTCCTAAGGTGGTAGGAATGAAACTCAGTGCGGGCTGGATGGGGTCCCCCCTGGGCACCGCAGACCTAAGCTTGTTTAACTCCTACCTCTTAAAGGGACCGAGAAAAAATGACCTTTTCTGCACTCCAATGTAAGTCAATGGGGCGATTTTTTGGCTATGTGCTAGAAATGAAATTCACTGCGGATTGAATGACAGGCACCCTAGGCACGCAGGATCGGCTTTAGTTTCACGTGTATCTCTTAAGCCGGCAGAGAAAACCCACCTGATATGCGCTCCACACAATTGAATAGAGACGCCGTTGATTTTCTATGGGAATTGCAGAAATGACTTCTAAGCCTCAAAATAATGACTTTTTTTCCTAAGGTGGTAGGAATGAAACTCACTGCGGGCTGGATGGGGTCCCCCCTGGGCACCGCAGACCTAAGCTTGTTTAACTCCTACCTCTTAAAGGGACCGAGAAAAAATGACCTTTTCTGCACTCCAATGTAAGTCAATGGGGCGATTTTTTGGCTATGTGCTAGAAATGAAATGCAGTGCGGATTGGATGACAGGCACCCTAGGCACCCAGGATCGGCTTTAGTTTCACGTGTATCTCTTAAGCCGGCAGAGAAAACCCACCTTATATGCGCTCCACACAATTGAATAGAGACGCTGTTGATTTTCTATGGGAATTGCAGAAATGACTTCTAAGCCTCAAAATAATGACTTTTTTTCCTAAGGTGGTAGGAATGAAACTCAGTGCGGGCTGGATGGGGTCCCCCCTGGGCACCGCAGACCTAAGCTTGTTTAACTCCTACCTCTTAAAGGGACCGAGAAAAAATGACCTTTTCTGCACTCCAATGTAAGTCAATGGGGCGATTTTTTGGCTATGTGCTAGAAATGAAATTCAGTGCGGATAGGATGACAGGCACCCTAGGCACCAAGGATAGGCTTTAGTTTCATGTGTATCTCTTAAGCCGGCAGAGAAAACCCACCTGATATGCGCTCCTTACAATTGAATTAGAGACGCCGTTGATTTTCTATGGGAATTGCAGAAATGACTTCTAAGCCTCAAAATAATGACTTTTTTTCCTAAGGTGGTAGGAATGAAACTCAGTGCGGGCTGGATGGGGTCCCCCCTGGGCACCGCAGACCTAAGCTTGTTTAACTCCTACCTCTTAAAGGGACCGAGAAAAAATGACCTTTTCTGCACTCCAATGTAAGTCAATGGGGCGATTTTTTGGCTATGTGCTAGAAATGAAATTCAGTGCGGATTGGATGACAGGCACCCTAGGCACCCAGGATCGGCTTTAGTTTCACGTGTATCTCTTAAGCCGGCAGAGAAAACCCACCTGATATGCGCTCCACACAATTGAATTAGAGACGCCGTTGATTTTCTATGGGAATTGCAGAAATGACTTCTAAGCCTCAAAATAATGACTTTTTTTCCTAAAGTGGTGTAAAATATACTAACATCACTAGTCTCTAACTAACATAGTATAACCATGTCAATCTAAAGCATAAGACATAGTTTAAAGTTATAGTTGGTAGTAAGAGGGTAGAAATATATAATAAGGTTTGAACCACTGTACAGCCATCTTGTCTCAGGGAGTTAGTTCTGAGAATAACTTGTTTACTGCATTGCGGTAACATATGCTAGCATCAGTCATATAGATATATATACATTTGTAGGGAGAAGCAGAAGTATATTCTGGGATGTCACGTAGCTCTTTAGAAGTCACCATATTAGTTGAGGCTCAGAGACGGGAGGTGGGGGTTTCAGCTATATAAGCAGGAAGTATAGGATAAGATGGAAGGAGGAGACCCTGGAAATGCTATCCATCTGCACACCAGGCTTGTGAGACCCCTCCCAGGAACATCTAGCACTTGACACATGAACTGAAAGACATTTAACACCAGATAATGGACTCTGCTTGAAACAACAACCTTTGTAAGATAACTTATTATTCTTATCTGTACCTGAAACTTTTGTATGCTCATTATTTTTGTTCATTAAATCATTGCTCCTATCTTTTGAGAAAGAGCACATGGACTAAGCTTGTCACCTTCTTTACAACTGCTGTGTAAGAGGATACGTGAGTGGCCCAAATTCTAACATAATTGGCGAGCAGCCAGACTTTTTCTGTTTTTAACTGGAGCTCTTCTCTCCCTCGCTGAGGGGGCTGCGTTTGACATTCTGATTGATTGCGAGCTTCAAGAAGAGAAGTAAAGAATAACAAAGCCTGGAAACACGTATTTTCCACTTCTGGACAACAGCACAGGACTGCACCACACATCCCAGAAAGCCTCTGGAGCATCGGTGAGGGACAACAGCCAGTCCATACCAGAGGGGGCAAGCGGAAGCAAGAAGTTGTAAGTATGGATTTCATTGAAACTTTTGCCAGCAAATCAGATATAGAATATGCCTGTAGTGATAGTACTATGACTAATGCACAGTTGTGGGATAGTTTGTACAGACAATGTGAAAGGGAAAATGTTAAACTAGACAACAAGAAATTGTGTATTAATAGGCTACAGAAGAAGCTTAGAAATGTCTTACAAATGGTAAAAATTTACAATGCTTTACTAATTGAAGATTCACAACCAAGGCAGAGTGTTTGTGTTGTTAACAAGTGCATGAATAATTCTAATGTGTCCGATGATGAAGATTTTATTCAATGCTCAAATTGTTTTATATTGGCTGAACAATTGGAAGCTATGGAGGATGAGATTGAAAATAAATCAAAATTGCTATCTCAGATGCGCTGTGAAAATAAGAGAATCTCCGCTGTTAGGAGAACTAGACGACCTGTCATCGCTACCCCTAATGTAACAAGCTCGAGTGACGCGTTCTTTGAGGATAGCGATGATGTAGATATACAGCGCAGAAATTTGTTAGATAAGTCCACTCAGTTGCATTTACAAATAAATGAGCAACTGAGGAAAATTGTCAAAGACATGCCCTCTTATAATGATAAGATGGATGCCTTTCACAATATGGATGTATTTGAATCAAATACAGATAGGTTCCAATTGTCAAATGAGCAAAAGAATAAAATTTTCAGGATATGGTTACCATCACATATGGCTAGAAGATTAGAAGAGACACCCAGAGAGGAAACATTCGGGGTACAGGTACACAGCACTGAGGTAGATCGCTTAAGACAGCTAGTGTGGTTTACAACTGGGGATCCCACTCCCTCAATAGAATGGATGGACATCTTGAAAGTAACTATTCAAGATGATCCATTTGCCTTTCTCTTGAAATTCGAAAAAGCTTATCGAATGGTCATGAGAATAGAAGAGGGGGAGGAGCCAGATTCTATGATTTCCGCCTTTGTGAGGAAATTTAGGTATCTGGATCCTGTGTCAAGCCAAATCGCTATGGAAAAACATACTTTGCATGAGGCAGCACTCTTTATTGATCGAATGAGGCGAAGAATGAAGCTGTCTAATGCAAAAGTAAAAATAGCGGTTGTGCATGAAAAAGACCCCGTAAAGCGATCAGAGTCTGAAGGGAAAGTTACCAGTGCAGTACAGAAAGACCTTCCGGCTGGAAAGGTCGATACATCTAAAAAGAAGGGTAATCAGTCTAAAGTATCTTGTTATTTTTGTGGGGGACGAGGTCACCTTAAGTGGCAGTGCCGCAAATTTCTGAGAAGTCAGAATTTAGGGAAAGAAAATGGTTTGGTGCCTACAGCTCCAGCCATTGTAGAAAAACCACAGAACACATCTCCCTATGCACCCCTCATTAAACAGATACATGAGTTAGCTAAATATGATTTTGCAGGAGGTAGTGCAACAGGAGACAGGAGATCTGGCAAGGAGAATTTGTCTCCTTCGCTGTGACTAGAAAGGAATGCGGCTCCCAACACACTTAATTACCTAGCTCCAGTTTCTGTTGATGGCTGTGGACGTCCTTATGTTCAAGGATTTCTGCAGGGAAAGGCGATCACATTCCTCATAGACACAGGGGCTCAAATAAGTGTGACTAATCATGACCTAACAATACCACCTAACTCTACTGTATGTTCTATAGTAGGTTTTTCTGGAAAAGGGGGAACTAATGCTACGTTGGTGTCTGGTGTACAATTTGACATACCTGGATTTTTGAGTACTGAAATTGATATTTGGCATTGTCCTGACGCAGAGAACATTATAGGGGCTGACACTATGAAGGAGAGAGGTTGGATCATTGACCTAGGAAATCAGGTGATTTGGCAAGATGCCAGTAACAGAAAGCCAGTTGTTATTGATCCAAGTGACTATAGTTCTATAGCAGGTATCAATGTGGTAGAAACAGTGTCTGCTGATCATGTGTGGCCAGATGTTAATGAACCAGTACTTGTTGAATTGGTGCAGAGGTTTCCTTCATTGTGGGCTCAGTTCAGAAATGAGGTGGGGACACTGAAGGACGTTGAAGTAAAAATAGAGGGTGTTGATCCTAAGCCTCAGAAACAGTATAGATTGCCTCCAGGTGCAGTGGAACCATTGTCTAAAATTGTCAAAGAATTGCTTCAGCAGGGTGTGGTCCGGAAAGCAAATTCTGTTACTAATCATCCAATTTGGGCAGTCCAAAAACCGGATGGTTCGTACAGAATGTTGCTGGATTTGAGACGATTCAATGCAGTCACTCCTAATGTAGCGCCCATTGTAGCAGAAACGCCTGACATCATGTCCCGCCTAAACGCTAATGCACAATTTTTCTCTGTGATAGACGTTGCAAATGGTTTTTTTTCCATTCCTATAGAAAAATCGAGCCAGTACAAACTAAGTTTTACTTTCCTGGATGAACAATATGTTTTTTGCAGGTTACCGCAAGGAGCACATTTGTCACCTAGTGTGTTTCATCAGGCCTTGGCTAAGGTGTTGTCAAAGTTTTCCAGACCAGATTGTATTTTACAATATGTGGATGACATTCTGTTAGCAACTGAGACTAGAGAGTTACATCTTACTCTACTAGAGGAATTGTTTGAGCTGTTGTTTGAGTCAGGTTTGAAATTAAATCCAAACAAGGTGAAATTGTTGCAGCAGGAAGTTCAGTATTTGGGTGTGCTAATTAGTCCTGGCCAAAGGCGTCCCTTGCAGGAAAGAATAACTACTGTAGCTTCATTACCTGTTCCAACCACTTACAAATCTTTGAGACAGTTCCTGGGATTGGTCAATTTTTCCAGAGAGTTCATTGAGGGCTTTGCTGAAAAGGCCAAACCCTTATATGAAGTCCTGAAAGATACTCATGATGACAGTTCATTTGGGCCATGGGGAGAAGAACAGCAGAAGGCGTTTGAACAATTGAAGCTTGATTTGCAAAGGGCACCCGCTCTGGCAACTGTGTATCCATCCAAGCCTTATGCCTTGCAGGTTCATACCTCAGAGACAGCAGTCTCAGCAGTTCTACTGCAACTACAGGGAAAGGAATGGAGAATTGTTGGATATTTTTCCAAACTCCTTTCACCTGTAGAAAAAGGTTTTGAAATCTGTGCAAGACATTTGGTTGGGGTTCACTTTGCAATCAAGGCCACAGAACATATTGTGGGCTTTGGTCAAATAATCTTGCAAACTCCCCATTCCACATTGAAAATGCTTCTTGAGAAAAATGTCCCAGGGGTGTCTCACCAGAGATTTGCACATTGGTTGCTGACTATATCGTCAAAACAGATTGTGGTGGATCATAATGCAAAATATGTACTTCCACAATTGATGCAGTACGAAGGAACATCTCATGAGTGTATTGACTCTTTTCAGGGGGAGTATCCATCTCTTTTCAGAAAGGAAGCAAGTGATGAGGATGAGCCAGTGTTTGTGGATGGCTCCAGATTTTGTGTAAAAGGTCAATACTTTACCGGATATGCCATTTGGTTTCCTAAGAGAAATCAAGAGATTCAATATAGATTGCCAGGACATTACTCAGCACAGAGGGCCGAGATTGAGGCTGTGAAGAAGGTGCTTGAGATTGAAAGAGAAGAAAATCAGGGTCCGTTGGTTATCTATAGTGACAGTTCTTATGTTGTAAGATCATTAACAGACTACTTACCTGTGTGGAAAAGAAGAGGTTTTGTTGATTCATCTAACAAGGTGTTAGTACACAGTGACACTTTACTAACCATTTTTGAGTTTGCTTCTAACCATCCTAATCGTTATGCCATAGTCAAAGTGCCAGGGCATAGCAAAGGAAAAAGTGAGTTAGCGGTGGGAAATGAGAAGGCCGATTCCCTTGCAAAAGAAGCAGCTTTAACAGGAAAAATGGAAGAAGAAACTAGGACAGAACCCAAGGAATTGTTGCCAGTAAAAAAAGACAGTAATGTGCCATCATTCATTGATGAACAAATGAAGGATCCGTTCATTGTTGAGCGGAAAAGTGATTTGGTGGATCCATTTGTTTGTGAAAATGATGTGCTATGTTACAAAATGCAGGATGAGTTCTTACCTGTAGTTCCCAAGCATTTACAATCGGAATTCACCCGTTTTAATCATGTTAGCTTAGGTCACATGGGTCAGCAAAGATTGCTAGAAATCCTCAAAGGAAAGTTTTATTGGGACAAAATGGGGGATACTGTACAAGATGTTGTTCAGTCATGTCTCATCTGTGCTCAAGTAAACCCTAGGCCTAAAGGACAAAAGCCTCCACTACTGAGAGTGCCACCTGCAGATGGTGCGTGGAATACCTTACAGGTAGACTACATCGGACCTCTATCTTCAGGAAAAAACGGTATGAGATATGCCTTAGTAGTGGTAGACGTGTTTTCTAAATGGGTAGAGATCTTACCTGTCAGACGAGATGATGCGCTTTCTACAGCACGTGCATTAGTAAATCATGTCTTTTGCACGTGGGGGATCCCTAAGCTGTTATCATCTGACAGAGGTAGCCACTTTACAGGTAAAGTGATGCAAGCAGTGTGTTCCATTTTGGGAATTCAGCAACAATTTCATGTTCCATATCATCCACAGTCAGCAGGAATAGTAGAACGAATGAATAGGACAATCAAGACTAGAATAGCAAAGATGTTGCTAGACAAAGGAAACACATGGGTAGATGTGATACCTATGGTACTGATGAGCGTTCGAGGAACCAGTTCCTCTAGTACTCAATTTACACCTTTTGAGTTAATGACAGGAAGGAAAATGCCTTTAACTTTTCCTCATGAACCATTTTTGTCAACCCCACAGAAGGATGCAATCGCCAGAACAAAATGGCTACAGATGCTCCAAGACAACTTGAAAACGATCCTCCCACATGCAGCTTCTAAAATGCAGCGTATGGTACCCCCACACTCTTCAAAGTTTGTAAAAGACGCAAAGGTTATGATAAAAACCTTTAGGAAGAGTGGACCCTGGGAAAGTAATTGGGAAGGACCTTTTCAGATCATTGATACATTGGGTCAGGTTATGATTTTGGTAGAAAGAACACCAAACATGACTAAGAATGCACGCAAGCAACAGAAAGTGTGGGTGCATGCTGACCAATGTAAACTGTATAATTCCAAATAATAACATCTTTTGTTTTTCTTTCAGAATAGGAGGTTATCCTAATCATGGAAAAGGATTCCTGGAAGAAAACGTCTATGAGAAAACCTCCAAGATGGATGCAGAACATCTTGCATACAGCTTTATTAATCATGGTATATACTCTGAGTGGAGTGTGCGCTGACGGATCACAAAGTGCGACCGAGGTTCAAGTGCCTCAGGAAAATAGAGGTGCTCAGGAAAACCTACCTGGTCAAACTCAAGATGCATCACAGGTTTTAAAAACTGTACCCGAGTCTGGAGAAAGCATTGATGACGTATGGATTGATGACCTTCACGAGGAAATGTTTGTGGACACTTCCAGAGACATTGGTGGGAAAATTTGCGTTGGGTATGGAGTTCGATGCTGTGTAGAAATATATTTTGCACATAACACTACTATTGACATCGACATGAAAGCAGGACCTAAGAAACGCACTTATACACAATTGCAGGGAACATATGTACACAACAGACAACTTGGAAAATGGGAATGCATGCCTAATGAAATGTCATTTTGGTACATAGAGATCCAAGGACATGAGCCAGCCTCATGGACTGGGGATGTCACGAATTTCAAACTAAGCACCAAACAAAGTGGGAAAAACAGGGATGACTTCTCTTATCGATCTCAACTGTTTGCTACTTTTCTGAATCCAAATAGAATAACAAATAAGGACACTGATGAGGATTGGTCAGAAGGATGGGTTTTTCAAGTAGCAAGGGCAAATGTGTTTGTACAAGTAAATGTGCAATTAACAGTAACAAATAATATTGCCCCAGAGATAAGAGTTATTAGTCAAAATACTACTATCCAAGAAGGAATAGATCCCTTGCGGCTTCAGTGTGGTACCAGATTACCTTTACCAATTGATGCTGTCATCAAATGGTCAAGGGAAGGTAAAATCCTAGGGAGTTACACCAATGGATTTCGAGGCCTTCTTCATAAAGGAGAGTACGGAGATGTAAGATGGGCTGGAAATCTGTTCAGCTTTTATATTGCTAGTCCTCTTAGGAAGGACTCAGGGCAATATGAATGTTGTGTCACCACAGGTAGATCCTATAAAAATTGTAACAGTACCTTTGTTAGCGTTTGGGCTCCTGAGGATAATGCATGTACCGATGTAATGTTTAAACTGTCTGATCCCTTCCAGGTTAACCATTTCCAGACCAAACCTTTATTAAGAAATGGAGTCTTCGTAACATTAGTGTGGACCTTCAACATTACTAACTGGATGATCTCTAGCAGGTTTCCTCAGTGTAAGCCTTATCTCTCTAACTCAGAGATGGGACTTTCACAATGGTTCGGACAAAACTCTCCTAAAACATTAAAGAGTAAAAGAGGGGTGGTGGAAGGAGTCTTGGGAGGTTTTGGAACTTTGGGAAGTTTAGCTAATACTATGGACATAAACACTTTACAGGCAGATTTAAAGACAATTGGTTATCTGGGAAAGAGAGGAGTGCAGGTGCAGAAAGATGTAAACCAATTGTTAGAACACATGGTTATGAGCATTGCTACTGTATTGGGTTCATCAGTATCTCATTTACAGGATGCAACATTAGGGTTAATAGAGAGCCAAGAGGAAACTAAAGTGTCAAGAGCTTGTTTAGAGATCCAAATAGAATATTCTACCAATCTTAAAATGATAGCTCAAGCTATGCAGGGTGGAATAATCCCCCTGGGAGTGTTGAAGAGTTTGCCGGAACAATATGGTTTTGGTCTGGGTCATTTAGATCTATGGATTAATAAGTGGGGTGGGTGCGATCAAAATGTTTGTGTGGGAACATCTTTGATTCCTGTAGCAGGTTTAGATCAAGTTTTAGTTCCTGTGGTTTCATTGGGTATACCTGTAAGTTCAAAACAAGTAATTTATTATGAATTACAATATACTGACTTTGCTTTTGATGGAAATAAGTTGGAACAATTGGATATCTCTGCTTGTTTCCATTTCGAGTCAAAGGTAATGTGTCTACCAGGTCAGGATAAGGTTATTTATCATTCTTGTTTTCACAATCATACGGCATGTAAGGCAAGAATAGAGACCGTAGATTCAGGGAAAGATCTCATGACACAGGTAAAGGTGAATAAAATTTGTTTTCAGGTAATGGAAGAACAAATGTTAGCAAGAGCTTTTTATTTTAACTGTGCTCATGTGAGAAATTTGTCCCGAGGTCTTTATTGTATAGAAGGAGATATCAAATACCTAGAGGTAAATAAGAATAGATATAATGTATCTAGTATAACAACTGAATACTTGAGACCTCTTCCTGTTCAGTTTAATTTGACCCAGGTTGATCACTTTCCTTGGGAAGAGTGGACCAATGAGATAAAAAAGGATAAAGGGTTATTAAACTTGTTAAACCAACAGCTGAAAACTGCGGAAATAGTTTTCCAACATCAACAGGGACAGTTGAACCAAATTCAACATGAGTGGGATGAAATGGCAGGGTCCCGATGGTGGAAAAATCTTAAAAAATCTGTAGATATGTGGTCAGAATCGTCAACACAAAAAGCTGTATTTAACATCTTAACGCATCCAATTGTAATTATTGCTATTATTGTTTTTCTTTGTGTGCTATATCAGTTATTTGTGTTGTGGAAAGTTAGAAAAGTGTACAAAAAGATTAAGGTAGAGGTAGACAAAGGGGATAACTTCCTACGAGATATGATAAAAAGGATGCAGTATTCCAATTCTAATCTAAATTTGAACAAAAAATCTGTCTATGCAGAGGATTCTGACATGGTTATGAAGAATAAGGGATATGCTTGAGGATGACTGTGATACGAATGTGATACGAAAGAAGAATAAGTGAGTGTGATAGAATGGTTATGATCTGAGTATATATATATATTTATTTCTCAATCATAATCAGGGGGACTTGTAAAATATACTAACATCACTAGTCTCTAACTAACATAGTATAACCATGTCAATCTAAAGCATAAGACATAGTTTAAAGTTATAGTTGGTAGTAAGAGGGTAGAAATATATAATAAGGTTTGAACCACTGTACAGCCATCTTGTCTCAGGGAGTTAGTTCTGAGAATAACTTGTTTACTGCATTGCGGTAACATATGCTAGCATCAGTCATATAGATATATATACATTTGTAGGGAGAAGCAGAAGTATATTCTGGGATGTCACGTAGCTCTTTAGAAGTCACCATATTAGTTGAGGCTCAGAGACGGGAGGTGGGGGTTTCAGCTATATAAGCAGGAAGTATAGGATAAGATGGAAGGAGGAGACCCTGGAAATGCTATCCATCTGCACACCAGGCTTGTGAGACCCCTCCCAGGAACATCTAGCACTTGACACATGAACTGAAAGACATTCTTCAACTCCAGATAATGGACTCTGCTTGAAACAACAACCTTTGTAAGATAACTTATTATTCTTATCTGTACCTGAAACTTTTGTATGCTCATTATTTTTGTTCATTAAATCATTGCTCCTATCTTTTGAGAAAGAGCACATGGACTAAGCTTGTCACCTTCTTTACAACTGCTGTGTAAGAGGATACGTGAGTGGCCCAAATTCTAACAGACCCCATCCAGCCCGCACTGAGTTTCATTCCTACCACCTTAGGAAAAAAAGTCATTATTTTGAGGCTTAGAAGTCATTTCTGCAATTCCCATAGAAAATCAACGGCGTCTCTAATTCAATTGTGTGGAGCGCATATCAGGTGGGTTTTCTCTGCCGGCTTAAGAGATACACGTGAAACTAAAGCCGATCCTGGGTGCCTAGGGTGCCTGTCATCCAATCCGCACTGAATTTCATTTCTAGCACATAGCCAAAAAATCACCCCATTGACTTACATTGGAGTGCAGAAAAGGTCATTTTTCTCGGTCCCTTTAAGAGGTAGGAGTTAAACAAGCTTAGGTCTGCGGTGCCCAGGGGAGACCCCATCCAGCCCGCACTGAGTTTCATTCCTACCACCTTAGGAAAAAAAGTCATTATTTTGAGGCTTAGAAGTCATTTCTGCAATTCCCATAGAAAATCAACGGCGTCTCTATTCAATTGTGTGGAGCGCATAGCAGGTGGGTTTTCTCTGCCGGCTTAAGAGATACACGTGAAACTAAAGCCGATCCTGGGTGCCTAGGGTGCCTGTCGTCCAATCCGCACTGAATTTCATTTCTAGCACATAGCCAAAAAATCGCCCCATTGACTTACATTGGAGTGCAGAAAAGGTCATTTTTTCTCGGTCCCTTTAAGAGGTAGGAGTTAAACAAGCTTAGGTCTGCGGTGCCCAGGGGGGACCCCATCCAGCCCGCACTGAGTTTCATTCCTACCACCTTAGGAAAAAAAGTCATTATTTTGAGGCTTAGAAGTCATTTCTGCAATTCCCATAGAAAATCAACGGCACACAATGCAAACCATAATCTGGGTCTAAAGAATCACACACTATCTAAACAGGCGGCCATCTTGGGAGAGGCAAAACAGCACCATGAGATGATAACAGCCATCTATGGCTACAATAAGGATACCACAGCTTTACCCCAGGATAAATTTGATGAGGGGAAACAGAAGCTAGCTCTACCTACACATCCCTCCTTAAAAGCAAATGACAGAGACTCGCAAGGGACCTTACTGGTCAAATGGGAACCTCAGAAATTAGCAGGTCCCACCAACCAGAACTCCAAACACCTGAATCAAGCAGATATCATACAAGAGTCTACTTCCACATACAATCCCCTGGCTCCTAAAACTGAAAATATATTATTCGCTTTTAATACAAAGGACCCAGGTCCACCAGATTCAGGGATAAATATGCTGTCACCCAAGACCACGTCCAGACAAATATCTCAATCAAGAGAGACACAAATCACTTATATGGAAGACCCAATACCGTCTGATTTGGTAGGCTCCGAACCAGGAAGAAATGCAAAAGACACCCTCATAGACGTCAATCTTGCAGAAATGCAACCGTTACAGAAAAAAAGAGCACAGGAATCAGACAGCTCAGACGGCTCCACAACACCATTAGATTCAGATTACGAACCACTTCAACCGAACAAAAAGAAGATGCTAAAGACCCCTAAAAAACATCACATGAATAGACTACCCTCATCAGGAAACAATTCAACATCTGAAGACATGTCAGCATCCTCAGATGACTCAGTGATCCATAACCCTTCAGCAACCAACCCAAAACACACAATTCCTACAGAGAGTGCTATGCAAGCATTACAAGGTCACCCAGAGCTTCAAGCTCTATTAGCGCTAATTCCATCCAAACAGGACTTATGCAATTTAGCTACAGATCTTAAAGCCACATGGCAAAAGGACCTCTCTGTGGTGAACAAAAAAGTTTCTGCGTTGGAAAATAAATCGACTATTCTTGAAAAAACACAAAGTAAACAAGAGATCCAGATTAAAGAGCTTATCAACTGTACCGAATCTCTTAAATTATCCCAAAAAATGATCACCCTTAGGCTTGATGATGTTGAAAACAGAAGCCGCAGAAACAATATCAGAATAAGGGGAGTCCCAGAAGAAATCCGAGCAGCTGACCTATATAGCGCAACCACTTCTATTTTTAACAGGATCTTAGAAAGGCCACAGGACACTTATATTGAGTTAGACAGGGTGCACAGGGCACTCAAACCCAGAGGGAAGGATTCTAAAAGACCAAGGGACATAATATGCCGCGTCCACTTCTATCTACTTAAAGAAGAGATAATGAGGAAGGCAAAGGACATTCGGGACATAGACTTCAACGGTCATAAAATATATCTCTTCACCGACCTCTCTCTCCTAACGCTACGTCAGAGAGCAGCACTCAAACCTCTGACCCAGGTACTGCATGATCGCAAACATGTATACAAATGGGGTTTCCCATTTTCGCTATCAGTCAGAACCCCTAGAGGTCCTATCACGCTAAGTGAACCAAAGGAACTTCCGAACTTTCTCAAAGCTCTGAACCTACCCACTTTGTATCTACCAGAATGGTGCGAATTACATGAGACAATGGTCCTTCCACCACCCAGATACTATTCACAACCCTCAGAAGGTACTTCAAGAGACGCCACCAAGACGACTCAACAGCCACTGCCGCAAAGAGACAGA
Organism: Dendropsophus ebraccatus; assembly: GCF_027789765.1. NCBI lineage: Eukaryota > Metazoa > Chordata > Amphibia > Anura > Hylidae > Dendropsophus > Dendropsophus ebraccatus. Next base: position 30,711,444 of record NC_091468.1, on the reverse strand, counting down.
AAGAAGACATACCTAGGAGAAAAAGATCACAGACCCGGGACTGCCTCTAACACTTAAGCGATCTCCTTTCTAATCTTAATCCTTTTTCCCTACAACTGGCCAAGCAGGATTTTGATACAGTTTGTATTCAATGATATCTTCATATGTTTATATGTTTCTCTATAGGCCTGACTTTTGATACCCAGAGGCTCAATCTAATATATCACTCTAGCGAGTCCTTACCTCCTCCTTCCGTGTATACACGGTGATTCTACTCTAACACAGCCACCACATTAAGGGCCCATCTCTACGCCCTCGCCGCATAGATTACTCACATAGTCCGAAACAACGAATTAGCCAAACATTCTAGTCTCACATGCTTGATACAGAAGGTGACACAACTAGGCCGGGACACCCGAGGCGGTACCCCTTCCGTGTGACCCGACAACCCACACCTCCATTAGTTAGTCTTGACTAGCAAGACTTAGTGACAGTGTTAACACTATTGTAGTCCCCAGGCGTTAATGTTAGAGAATACGCTTTTTGATTTTTACTTTAGTTTGTATATTCCACATAACTAGATCAGTTTCAAATACTTAGTAACATAGTATAAGATTGTTTTTAGTGTGACTTTATCTGGTCTAGGTTCTAGTTACTTAAAGCCTTAACCCTTTGTTCATTACTTTTTTTCCCGTTATCCTAACCTTTCCTTTCTTGCCCTAGTCCCTTCCCAGACCTCATCCCCGCCCAGGAAGCGGACTAGATCTACAGAACCTTCGACATTGCCTGAGCATACAGATCCAGACTTATTAGAGATTTATCCACGAAGAAACGATACCCTCTAAACTGTAAGTGAACACACTCACGCAATACAACATGGCCGAGGTTACATTCAGCTCATTGAACGCCAATGGGCTCAATGTACCGGAGAAGCGCTCCAATACTTTATACACGCTTCACAAAAAAAATGCACAAATAATCTTCCTTCAAGAAACACATTTTAAAACACATAAAATTCCTGACCTCACAAAAAACAGGTATTACCCCACCTGGTTCCACTCCACCTCAGAACACAAGAAGGCAAAAGGTGCCTCTATTGGCATTCATAGAAACCTTCCACACACAATCCTAGATTCTAAAATTGATCCGGAAGCTAGGTTTGTGTTTTTAAATTGCAAAATTGCAGAGAAAACGCTCACCTTAGCGAGTGTTTATGCCCCTAACCAAGGTCAAGTGGACTTCCTTGTTAGCCTACTCAAAGACCTAGCCAGTTTCGCCAAAGGGGACATCATACTGGGTGGAGACCTTAACATCCCCCTTAATCCTTTGACAGATACATCTACAGGCAAAACTAAAATAGCACATAGAAAGATCAGGGCTCTACAAAATGCGCTAAGAGAACTCAGACTGTTCGATACCTGGAAAATCACCAATCCCACATTAAAAGACTTCACTCATTATTCAGCACCAACTAATACCTATAGCAGAATAGACTATATATTAGCGTCTCATTCTGTCCTAAACACCATAAAAAATTCCTCAATTGGCAATTCCTTCCTCTCAGATCACGCCCCAGTCCACACCACCTTTAATTTACTACCCAATAAGACTTTCACAGCCACATGGAGACTAAATGAATCTCTATTAGAGGACCTAGTATGTGTAAGTGCTATAGAAAGCTCCTTTGACATCTTTAAAGAATCACATGAATCAGACCCTACAGCCGAGACTTTCAAGTGGGAAGCCTTTAAGGCGTCCACAAGGGGAGTCCTTATATCACAAGGCGCGAGATTGAAAAGGGAGAACGCGAATCAATTAAATAATCTATTCAATAAATTACAAGACCTGGAGTCTGCACATAAGGAATCACTACGCAAACAAACCCTGTTGGAACTCAACGAAACTCGTTGCAAAATAAAAGATATCTTACATAAACAGTACAGGAGGACAGTTCAGATTTGTGGGAAGTTATTTTATACATACAGTAACAGACCCAGCAAGCTTTTAGCCAACGCCCTCAAGACTAAAAATAGGACCAACACCATCCCCTCCATTAAGACGAAGGAAGGAAAACTAACCTACAACACCACAGAAATTTCAAAGATTTTCAAAGATTTCTATGACAACCTTTACCAACTACCCACTCCGGAATATTCACGAACCCAAGCCCACTCCCGGCTAACTGACAAACTTATAGATTACATCAACAAAACCGCCCTACCCACCATCCCCTTAGAATTTAGAGCAAAATTAGAAGAACCATTCACAATTGAGGAAATTGAAAGGATCATTAAAAATCTCCCCAACGGGAAAAGCCCAGGACCAGACGGCTACACAGCAGCCTTCTACAAGAAATTTCCAAATACAATTACCCCCCTACTGGTGAAATTGTTTAATTCAATATCAGACACACAAAAATTTGCCCCAGCCTTTTTAGAGGCCTTCATTACGGTAATTCCAAAAGAGGGGAAAGACCCAAACTCCTGCGGAAACTACAGACCCATATCACTCCTGAACATAGACGCAAAGATTTTTGCGAAAGCGATAGCTAACAGACTCTCAGGACTCCTCGAGCCCCTAGTCGATCCGGATCAAGTTGGCTTTGTCCCCAATAGGGAGGCAAGGGACAACACTCTCAGAGCCTTTGCACTCGCCAATTATGCCCACAACAAGAAGCTCCAAACTGTAATGCTCGCGCTTGACGCAGAAAAGGCCTTCGACCGGATCGACTGGGGGTTCATGGAAGCAACCCTAACACAAATTGGAATAGGCCCTATTCTACTCAATAGGATTAAAGCCCTCTACAACAATCCACAAGCCAAAATCAAAATTAATGGTACTCTTTCAGAAACAATTCATATTAAAAATGGAACCCGTCAGGGCTGCCCCCTCTCCCCCCTACTTTACATCCTATGCATGGAACACTTGCTTAACGCAATAAGGATGAATCCTGACATTGGTGGCATTCAGGTAGGGAATAGAAGACACATCTGCTCAGCTTATGCTGATGATTTGCTACTTTTCCTCACGAAACCACATATTTCTCTTCCCTCCTTGCTTGTCACCATTAAGGAATTTTCGTTCTTTAGCAATTACAAATTAAATCTTAAAAAATGCGAAGCCCTCTGCATAGCGACCACAGACGAATTAAAAGCCACCTTGAAAGAGAACTTCCAGTTCAAGTGGAACGACTCATCGCTCAGCTACCTAGGCACACATATTACTACCTCACCAATAGACATCATAAAGAAAAATTTCACACCATTACTTAACAGAATCAGAGAAGATCTACGGCAATGGGACAAAAAGGACCTTTCTTTAGTGGGTAGGATCAACACTATAAAGATGAATATTATACCAAGAATCCTATATCTTTTCCAGACAGTACCAACAGTCCTGACCAATACCTACCTGAATAAAATAAACACAATGCTCTCTAAATTCGTATGGTCAAACAAGCCTCCAAGGATCGCTGTCAGAACACTTATAAGACCAAAACTGGAAGGAGGCTTGGCCTTTCCAAGTTGTAAATTATACTACTGGGCTGCAGTGTTGACTAGAGTCCTTGATAGCTTTCAACACAGGCAAAAGAAGCTCTGGGTCAACTTAGAGTCCGCAATTACCAACTTTGATCCGACAGCAATCCTATGGACAGCCACAGAAACTCTCAAAATGTACAAAGCCCTTTCATCCTCTCCCATAAGTGCTTCGATTTTAGCATTAGCAAACTCCTCAAAACCCCCATGCAACACACAATTCCAGATAAACGGTCCCCTCACTCCCTTAGGGAACAATTATTGTTTCCTCCCGGCACTCCACAAACAAAACTTCCTAGGGATTCCAACAGACGTGGGTGTCACCTTTCATTCACTTATAAAAAAAGGAGAAATTGGTTCCTTAGAGGACCTTCCCTATAAGGAAGAAAGGAAACACTTACATAGACGGGACATTGACCACCAATATGCCCAACTCATTGCTTTCTTCGGAAGGCAAAGGGACTTACTACAGTTAAATAGAGGTCTTTTGCCTTTTGAAAAACTCTGTGCCTCTGGCTCCCCCACTGCAAAGGCAATATCGAAAATTTACAATCTCCTGCTGAATGATGAGTTCAATACACCTCCCGACTATCTGAGCAGTTGGGAAAAAGAAATCAAAACTTCCTTCACCACAGAAGAGATAAGTATGGCCTTTCACATGGCTCACAAGACCTCGATATCCTGCAGCATCCAGGAGAGAAACTTTAAACTTCTCTCTAGGTGGTACACAGTTCCAACCAAGATAGCTAGAATGTACCCGGCTGCAGACGATGCTTGCTGGAGATGTGGGAAAGCCAGAGGCACCATGCTACATACATGGTGGACATGCTCCGCATTACAAGGCTTTTGGTCAGCAATAATCTCCTCCTCCAATCTCATACTGGATCACAAGATTGCCAATACTCCACAACACGCCCTATTATCCATGATCCCTGGCCATAAACACATCTACAAAAGCTCAATTGTGGGATTCCTACTGGTTGCGGCCAGGACAGTCCTGGCCAGGAAATGGAAGTCCACAAGTCCACCTACAATGAGAGAGTGGGTTGAGGAAGTAGACAAACTCCACAGGTTGGAGGAACTGGTTTCCTCTGACCTACACAACAACAAGAACTTTGTCAACAAATGGAGGAATTGGATTGCCTTCAAGGAATCTCCCTCGTTCCACTCCCTCAATATATATTAGAACATTTACTTTATTTAACTACAGACCAGACACGAAAACACGCAGCACTTCGCTGTAAATTTTTTTTTTTTTTTTTTTACTGAATGGAAGCTCATGGTGATGTCGAAGGTTCCCTTGGCTATGTAAGTCATCTTTCTCCATAAATACCAAAACTCAGCTTTGGTCTTTACAGGTAGATGGACATCAGACAGAAGACTCCGCTCTCCACCTTCCCCACCTCCCCTTCCTCCACCCTCCTGACGTATCCTATCCCTACGTACCTCCCCGCAATTCCTATTGCCCTTGTTTTGTTTTATTGTTACTATTATAAAAATTTAACTAAATGTTGAACTATTACTAGATATGCAATTGATAATAGCTTTGTCTTTCCTTTGTTTCAATAATAAAATATAAATTTGTAAGAAAATCAATGGCGTCTCTATTCAATTGTGTGGAGCGCATATCAGGTGGATTTTCTCTGCCGGCTTAAGAGATACACGTGAAACTAAAGCCGATCCTGGGTGCCTAGGGTGCCTGTCATCCAATCCGCACTGAATTTCATTTCTAGCACATAGCCAAAAAATCGCCCCATTGACTTACATTGGAGTGCAGAAAATGTCATTTTTTCTCGGTCCCTTTAAGAGGTAGGAGTTAAACAAGCTTAGGTCTGCGGTGCCCAGGGGGGACCCCATCCAGCCCGCACTGAGTTTCATTCCTACCACCTTAGGAAAAAAAGTCATTATTTTGAGGCTTAGAAGTCATTTCTGCAATTCCCATAGAAAATCAACGGCGTCTCTAATTCAATTGTGTGGAGCGCATATCAGGTGGGTTTTCTCTGCCGGCTTAAGAGATACACGTGAAACTAAAGCCGATCCTGGGTGCCTAGGGTGCCTGTCATCCAATCCGCACTGAATTTCATTTCTAGCACATAGCCAAAAAATCGCCCCATTGACTTACATTGGAGTGCAGAAAAGGTCATTTTTTCTCGGTCCCTTTAAGAGGTAGGAGTTAAACAAGCTTAGGTCTGCGGTGCCCAGGGGGGACCCCATCCAGCCCGCACTGAGTTTCATTCCTACCACCTTAGGAAAAAAAGTCATTATTTTGAGGCTTAGAAGTCATTTCTGCAATTCCCATAGAAAATCAACGGCGTCTCTAATTCAATTGTGTGGAGCGCATATCAGGTGGGTTTTCTCTGCCGGCTTAAGAGATACACGTGAAACTAAAGCCGATCCTTGGTGCCTAGGGTGCCTGTCATCCAATCCGCACTGAATTTCATTTCTAGCACATAGCAAAAAAATCGCCCCATTGACTTACATTGGAGTGCAGAAAAGGTCATTTTTTCTCGGTCCCTTTACGAGGTAGGAGTTAAACAAGCTTAGGTCTGCGGTGCCCAGGGGGGACCCCATCCAGCCCGCACTGAGTTTCATTCCTACCACCTTAGGAAAAAAAGTCATTATTTTGAGGCTTAGAAGTCATTTCTGCAATTCCCATAGAAAATCAACGGCGTCTCTAATTCAATTGTGTGGAGCGCATATCAGGTGGGTTTTCTCTGCCGGCTTAAGAGATACACGTGAAACTAAAGCCTATCCTTGGTGCCTAGGGTGCCTGTCATCCTATCCGCACTGAATTTCATTTCTAGCACATAGCCAAAAAATCGCCCCATTGACTTACATTGGAGTGCAGAAAAGGTCATTTTTTCTCGGTCCCTTTACGAGGTAGGAGTTAAACAAGCTTAGGTCTGCGGTGCCCAGGGGGGACCCCATCCAGCCCGCACTGAGTTTCATTCCTACCACCTTAGGAAAAAAAGTCATTATTTTGAGGCTTAGAAGTCATTTCTGCAATTCCCATAGAAAATCAACGGTGTCTCTATTCAATTGTGTGGAGCGCATATCAGGTGGGTTTTCTCTGCCGCCTTAAGAGATACACGTGAAACTAAAGCCGATCCTGGGTGCCTAGGGTGCCTGTCATCCAATCCGCACTGAATTTCATTTCTAGCACATAGCCAAAAAATCGCCCCATTGACTTACATTGGAGTGCAGAAAAGGTCATTTTTTCTCGGTCCCTTTAAGAGGTAGGAGTTAAACAAGCTTAGGTCTGCGGTGACCAGGGGGGACCCCATCCAGCCCGCACTGAGTTTCATTCCTACCACCTTAGGAAAAAAAGTCATTATTTTGAGGCTTAGAAGTCATTTCTGCAATTCCCATAGAAAATCAACGGTGTCTCTAATTCAATTGTGTGGAGCGCATATCAGGTGGGTTTTCTCTGCCGGCTTAAGAGATACATGTGAAACTAAAGCCTATCCTGGGTGCCTAGGGTGCCTGTCATCCAATCCGCACTGAATTTCATTTCTAGCACATAGCCAAAAAATCGCCCCATTGACTTACATTGGAGTGCAGAAAAGGTCATTTTTTCTCGGTCCCTTTAAGAGGTAGGAGTTAAACAAGCTTAGGTCTGCGGTGCCCAGGGGGGACCCCATCCAGCCCGCACTGAGTTTCATTCCTACCACCTTAGGAAAAAAAGTCATTATTTTGAGGCTTAGAAGTCATTTCTGCAATTCCCATAGAAAATCAACGGCGTCTCTAATTCAATTGTGTGGAGCGCATATCAGGTGGGTTTTCTCTGCCGGCTTAAGAGATACACGTGAAACTAAAGCCGATCCTGGGTGCCTAGGGTGCCTGTCATCCAATCTGCACTGAATTTCATTTCTAGCACATAGCCAAAAAATCGCCCCATTGACTTACATTGGAGTGCAGAAAAGGTCATTTTTTCTCGGTCCCTTTAAGAGGTAGGAGTTAAACAAGCTTAGGTCTGCGGTGCCCAGGGGGGACCCCATCCAGCCCGCACTGAGTTTCATTCCTTCCACCTTAGAAAAAAAAGTCATTATTTTGAGGCTTAGAAGTCATTTCTGCAATTCCCATAGAAAATCAACGGCGTCTCTAATTCAATTGTGTGGAGCGCATATCAGGTGGGTTTTCTCTGCCGGCTTAAGAGATACACGTGAAACTAAAGCCTATCCTTGGTGCCTAGGGTGCCTGTCATCCTATCCGCACTGAATTTCATTTCTAGCACATAGCAAAAAAATCGCCCCATTGACTTACATTGGAGTGCAGAAAAGGTCATTTTTTCTCGGTCCCTTTACGAGGTAGGAGTTAAACAAGCTTAGGTCTGTGGTGCCCAGGGGGGACCCCATCCAGCCCGCACTGAGTTTCATTCCTATCACCTTAGGAAAAAAAGTCATTATTTTGAGGCTTAGAAGTCATTTCTGCAATTCCCATAGAAAATCAACGGCGTCTCTATTCAATTGTGTGGAGCGCATATCAGGTGGGTTTTCTCTACCGGCTTAAGAGATACACGTGAAACTAAAGCCGATCCTGGGTGCCTAGGGTGCCTGTCATCCAATCTGCACTGAATTTCATTTCTAGCACATAGCCAAAAAATCGCCCCATTGACTTACATTGGAGTGCAGAAAAGGTCATTTTTTCTCGGTCCCTTTAAGAGGTAGGAGTTAAACAAGCTTAGGTCTGCGGTGCCCAGGGGGGACCCCATCCAGCCCGCACTGAGTTTCATTCCTTCCACCTTAGAAAAAAAAGTCATTATTTTGAGGCTTAGAAGTCATTTCTGCAATTCCCATAGAAAATCAACGGTGTCTCTAATTCAATTGTGTGGAGCGCATATCAGGTGGGTTTTCTCTGCCGGCTTAAGAGATACACGTGAAACTAAAGCCTATCCTTGGTGCCTAGGGTGCCTGTCATCCTATCCGCACTGAATTTCATTTCTAGCACATAGCAAAAAAATCGCCCCATTGACTTACATTGGAGTGCAGAAAAGGTCATTTTTTCTCGGTCCCTTTACGAGGTAGGAGTTAAACAAGCTTAGGTCTGCGGTGCCCAGGGGGGACCCCATCCAGCCCGCACTGAGTTTCATTCCTTCCACCTTAGAAAAAAAAGTCATTATTTTGAGGCTTAGAAGTCATTTCTGCAATTCCCATAGAAAATCAACGGCGTCTCTAATTCAATTGTGTGGAGCGCATATCAGGTGGGTTTTCTCTGCCGGCTTAAGAGATACACGTGAAACTAAAGCCTATCCTTGGTGCCTAGGGTGCCTGTCATCCTATCCGCACTGAATTTCATTTCTAGCACATAGCAAAAAAATCGCCCCATTGACTTACATTGGAGTGCAGAAAAGGTCATTTTTTCTCGGTCCCTTTACGAGGTAGGAGTTAAACAAGCTTAGGTCTGCGGTGCCCAGGGGGGACCCCATCCAGCCCGCAGTGAGTTTCATTCCTACCACCTTAGGAAAAAAAGTCATTATTTTGAGGCTTAGAAGTCATTTCTGCAATTCCCATAGAAAATCAACGGCGTCTCTATTCAATTGTGTGGAGCGCATATCAGGTGGGTTTTCTCTACCGGCTTAAGAGATACACGTGAAACTAAAGCCGATCCTGGGTGCCTAGGGTGCCTGTCATCCAATCCGCACTGAATTTAATTTCTAGCACATAGCCAAAAAATCGCCCCATTGACTTACATTGGAGTGCAGAAAAGGTCATTTTTTCTCGGTCCCTTTAAGAGGTAGGAGTTAAACAAGCTTAGGTCTGCGGTGCCCAGGGGGGACCCCATCCAGCCCGCACTGAGTTTCATTCCTACCACCTTAGGAAAAAAAGTCATTATTTTGAGGCTTAGAAGTCATTTCTGCAATTCCCATAGAAAATCAACGGCGTCTCTAATTCAATTGTGTGGAGCGCATATCAGGTGGGTTTTCTCTGCCGGCTTAAGAGATACACGTGAAACTAAAGCCTATCCTTGGTGCCTAGGGTGCCTGTCATCCTATCCGCACTCAATTTCATTTCTAGCACATAGCAAAAAAATCGCCCCATTGACTTACATTGGAGTGCAGAAAAGGTCATTTTTTCTCGGTCCCTTTACTGTCACGGCCGCGGCGGCTTCCCGTGTCCCGGGTTGCCGCCGCGACCGCCTCCTGTCCCGTGCAGCCGCCGGGGTCCTTGTGTAGGGACCCGGCGCTGCTGCTGCTTCGGCCCCTGGGGCGCCTCACCTCTCCTCCGTGCATGTCGCGGTCTGTGCCGGCCGGCGCGCGCGTCCCCGCCTCCTAGGGCGCGCGCGCGCCGGCTGTCTCAGATTTAAAGGGGCAGTGCGCTCCTAATTGGTTAGTGTCACCAATCACTCCCCTATAAATCCCAGCATGCCCTGTCCTTAGGGTTGGAGCCTCTACATGCTTCCCATAGCGTTGGCCCAGCCCCTGTTGTTCCTGAGTCCTATCCTTTACCTGGTCCCAAGTCCCTGTTCCTGAGTCCTATCCGTTACCCGGTCCCCAGTCCCTGTTCCTGGTTCCTGTTCCCCTGTCACTCCATCTGTTCCTGCGTTCAGCCTGTCACGTGCGCTCTCACCTGCAGACTATTGCCTGTGCCATCTCCTGCCACGCCTCGCCTGCCGACACCAGCAACCAAGCCAGGGGTAGCGACCTGGGGGTCGCCTGCCGCAGCAAGTCCATCCCGCCTTGCGGCGGGCTCTGGTGAAAACCAGCGGCCCCTTAGACTCCGCCCCCTGGTGAGGTTTGTGCCATCGCTGGTGCCGGTCCAGTGGATCCACTACTCCGGGCGTTACAGTAGGCTCCAACCATGGATCCCGGCGAGGTGCCAGATCTCCGTGACGTCGCCAGAGTGGTCGCGCAACAGGCTCAACAAATCCAGAAACAGTCACAGCAGATCCAGCAACTCACTGCCGCCTTACAGCAGCAGACTACTGCCCAGCGCACACCATCTCCTGACGCTGCTTCTTCACTCCGACTGGCCCTCCCAAGCAAGTACTCTGGGGACTCTAAGTTGTGCAGAGGATTCCTGTCTCAGTGCACCATGCACATTGAACTTTTGAGTAGTCAGTTTTCCACCGAGCGCTCTAAAGTGGCTTTCATCATCAGCCTATTAGAGGGTAGAGCCCTGGCCTGGGCCACGCCACTGTGGGACCGTGATAATCCTGTTGCTGCCAATCTCCGGGCCTTCCTATTCGAGTTTCGCTCCGTCTTTGAGGAACCTGCCCGTGCTTCCTCAGCCGAGACTGCTCTCCTCAACCTCTCTCAAGGCAGCTCCTCTGTTGGTGACTACGCCATCCAGTTCCGCACCCTGGCAGCTGAATTGGACTGGAACGAGGCCGCCCTATTGGCCACCTTCAAGAAGGGTCTGTCTAGTCGAGTGAGAGACGTGCTCGCTGCCCGAGACCTGCCTACCTCCCTGAACGAACTCATTCTACTGGCCACCCGAGTTGATACTCGTTTTTCGGAGAGGGAGGAGGAGGTTCGGCATGAACATCTACTAAGCCGTTCCCGTCGCCATCCCCAGCTGGCACCGGTTTTCCAGAATCCTGACCTTTCGATGTCCCAGCCCTCTCCTGAGATTCCTATGCAGGTGGAACGGGCTCACCTGACGCCTGATGAAAGAATCCGGCGCCTGGAGCAGAATCTCTGTCTCTATTGCGGTGGTTCCGATCACTTCCGGCTGGGATGTCCCCTACGTCCCCAAACATCCGGAGGACGCTCGCACCTAGGTCCGGTGGGACAGGTGTCCCTAGGTGCGAATGCCACCATTCCAAGTCTGTCTATGCCAGTTTCCATCCGGACTCCCTCAGGACAAAATCATCAGACTACTGCCTTCCTCGATTCTGGCTCAGCAGGCAGTTTTATTGCGGCAACATTGGTCCAAAGATGGCGGCTACCCGTGACCCGACTAGCCAGGCCCCTGACTATCTCCTCGGTCACGGGCGAAATTCTTACCGACCGTGTGTACTACCAGACCGCATCTTTAGTCCTCCAGGTGGGTCCTTCACATCAAGAAGAGATATCCTTCTACGTCCTGCCCCATTCTTCCCCCGCGGTCCTCCTGGGACTCCCGTGGCTACAAGAACATGCCCCTCAGCTGGACTGGAGAACCGGGGAGATTCTCAGTTGGGGTCAGGACTGTTCCCACCAGTGTCTCAAGTCACCTCAGACCAAGTGTATTATGTCATTTCCTGTCCCGGCCAAGCCTCTATCCGGCCTACCGGCAGAAGACCAAGACTCGGCGGATGCCTTCTCTGCCGAGGTGTACCCTCTCCCCGTACCCAAGACTAAGGTCGTGTCCTCTCATCACCGGAAGAACTTACAGAAGGTCCTCGTCCACAGACCCACAGTCCCTTGCCACGTTATACCGCCTGATCGCTTAGTACCAGTCGTCACCTCTTCTCTTCGGAGAGTACCCCCCGGAAAGACTCATGTTCACCCTACGCTTCGAAGAGGTATTTTGAAGTGGGGTCATTCCTCGTTGGAGGCCGGGCACCCTGGAGTCCGTAAGACCGGCCAACGGATCTCTCGCCATTACTGGTGGCCCAGTCTATCCCAAGATGTCAAAGACTTTGTGGCTTCCTGTGCCATTTGCAGGCAAGAAAGAGGGGGAGGCCAAAGGGGGGGGGTACTGTCACGGCCGCGGCGGCTTCCCGTGTCCCGGGTTGCCGCCGCGACCGCCTCCTGTCCCGTGCAGCCGCCGGGGTCCTTGTGTAGGGACCCGGCGCTGCTGCTGCTTCGGCCCCTGGGGCGCCTCACCTCTCCTCCGTGCATGTCGCGGTCTGTGCCGGCCGGCGCGCGCGTCCCCGCCCCCTAGGGCGCGCGCGCGCCGGCTGTCTCAGATTTAAAGGGGCAGTGCGCTCCTAATTGGTTAGTGTCACCAATCACTCCCCTATAAATCCCAGCATGCCCTGTCCTTAGGGTTGGAGCCTCTACATGCTTCCCATAGCGTTGGCCCAGCCCCTGTTGTTCCTGAGTCCTATCCGTTACCTGGTCCCAAGTCCCTGTTCCTGAGTCCTATCCGTTACCCGGTCCCCAGTCCCTGTTCCTGGTTCCTGTTCCCCTGTCACTCCATCTGTTCCTGCGTTCAGCCTGTCACGTGCGCTCTCACCTGCAGACTATTGCCTGTGCCATCTCCTGCCACGCCTCGCCTGCCGACACCAGCAACCAAGCCAGGGGTAGCGACCTGGGGGTCGCCTGCCGCAGCAAGTCCATCCCGCCTTGCGGCGGGCTCTGGTGAAAACCAGCGGCCCCTTAGACTCCGCCCCCTGGTGAGGTTTGTGCCATCGCTGGTGCCGGTCCAGTGGATCCACTACTCCGGGCGTTACATTTACGAGGTAGGAGTTAAACAAGCTTAGGTCTGCGGTGCCCAGGGGGGACCCCATCCAGCCCGCACTGAGTTTCATTCCTACCACCTTAGGAAAAAAAGTCATTATTTTGAGGCTTAGAAGTCATTTCTGCAATTCCCATAGAAAATCAACGGCGTCTCTATTCAATTGTGTGGAGCGCATATCAGGTGGGTTTTCTCTACCGGCTTAAGAGATACACGTGAAACTAAAGCCGATCCTGGGTGCCTAGGGTGCCTGTCATCCAATCCGCACTGAATTTCATTTCTAGCACATAGCCAAAAAATCGCCCCGTTGACTTACATTGGAGTGCAGAAAAGGTCATTTTTTCTCGGTCCTTTTAAGAGGTAGGAGTTAAACAAGCTTAGGTCTGCAGTGCCCAGGGGGGACCCCATCCAGCCCGCACTGAGTTTCATTCCTACCACCTTAGGAAAAAAAGTCATTATTTTGAGGCTTAGAAGTCATTTCTGCAATTCCCATAGAAAATCAACGGCGTCTCTAATTCAATTGTGTGGAGCGCATATCAGGTGGGTTTTCTCTGCCGGCTTAAGAGATACACGTGAAACTAAAGCCTATCCTTGGTGCCTAGGGTGCCTGTCATCCTATCCGCACTGAATTTCATTTCTAGCACATAGCAAAAAAATCGCCCCATTGACTTACATTGGAGTGCAGAAAAGGTCATTTTTTTCTCGGTCCCTTTAAGAGGTAGGAGTTAAACAAGCTTAGGTCTGCGGTGCCCAGGGGGGACCCCATCCAGCCCGCACTGAGTTTCATTCCTACCACCTTAGGAAAAAAAGTCATTATTTTGAGGCTTAGAAGTCATTTCTGCAATTCCCATAGAAAATCAACGGCGTCTCTAATTCAATTGTGTGGAGCGCATATCAGGTGGGTTTTCTCTGCCGGCTTAAGAGATACACGTGAAACTAAATCCGATCCTGGGTGCCTAGGGTGCCTGTCATCCAATCTGCACTGAATTTCATTTCTAGCACATAGCCAAAAAATCGCCCCATTGACTTACATTGGAGTGCAGAAAAGGTCATTTTTTCTCTGTCCCTTTAGGAGGTAGGAGTTAAACAAGCTTAGGTCTGCGGTGCCCAGGGGGGACCCCATCCAGCCCGCACTGAGTTTCATTCCTACCACCTTAGGAAAAAAAGTCATTATTTTGAGGCTTAGAAGTCATTTCTGCAATTCCCATAGAAAATCAACGGCGTCTCTAATTCAATTGTGTGGAGCGCATATCAGGTGGGTTTTCTCTGCCGGCTTAAGAGATACACGTGAAACTAAAGCCGATCCTGGGTGCCTAGGGTGCCTGTCATCCAATCCGCACTGAATTTCATTTCTAGCACATAGCCAAAAAATCGCCCCATTGACTTACATTGGAGTGCAGAAAAGGTCATTTTTTCTCGGTCCCTTTAAGAGGTAGGAGTTAAACAAGCTTAGGTCTGCGGTGCCCAGGGGGGACCCCATCCAGCCCGCACTGAGTTTCATTCCTACCACCTTAGGAAAAAAAGTCATTATTTTGAGGCTTAGAAGTCATTTCTGCAATTCCCATAGAAAATCAACGGCGTCTCTAATTCAATTGTGTGGAGCGCATATCAGGTGGGTTTTCTCTGCCGGCTTAAGAGATACACGTGAAACTAAAGCCGATCCTGGGTGCCTAGGGTGCCTGTCATCCTATCCGCACTGAATTTCATTTCTAGCACATAGCCAAAAAAATCGCCCCATTGACTTACATTGGAGTGCAGAAAAGGTCATTTTTTCTCGGTCCCTTTAAGAGGTAGGAGTTAAACAAGCTTAGGTCTGCGGTGCCCAGGGGGGACCCCATCCAGCCCGCACTGAGTTTCATTCCTACCACCTTAGGAAAAAAAGTCATTATTTTGAGGCTTAGAAGTCATTTCTGCAATTCCCATAGAAAATCAACGGCGTCTCTAATTCAATTGTGTGGAGCGCATATCAGGTGGGTTTTCTCTGCCGGCTTAAGAGATACACGTGAAACTAAAGCCGATCCTGGGTGCCTAGGGTGCCTGTCATCCAATCTGCACTGAATTTCATTTCTAGCACATAGCCAAAAAATCGCCCCATTGACTTACATTGGAGTGCAGAAAAGGTCATTTTTTCTCGGTCCCTTTAAGAGGTAGGAGTTAAACAAGCTTAGGTCTGCGGTGCCCAGGGGGGACCCCATCCAGCCCGCACTGAGTTTCATTCCTACCACCTTAGGAAAAAAAGTCATTATTTTGAGGCTTAGAAGTCATTTCTGCAATTCCCATAGAAAATCAACGGCGTCTCTAATTCAATTGTGTGGAGCGCATATCAGGTGGGTTTTCTCTGCCGGCTTAAGAGATACACGTGAAACTAAAGCCTATCCTTGGTGCCTAGGGTGCCTGTCATCCTATCCGCACTGAATTTCATTTCTAGCACATAGCAAAAAAATCGCCCCATTGACTTACATTGGAGTGCAGAAAAGGTCATTTTTTCTCGGTCCCTTTAAGAGGTAGGAGTTAAACAAGCTTAGGTCTGCGGTGCCCAGGGGGGACCCCATCCAGCCCGCACTGAGTTTCATTCCTACTACCTTAGGAAAAAAAGTCATTATTTTGAGGCTTAGAAGTCATTTCTGCAATTCCCATAGAAAATCAACGGCGTCTCTATTCAATTGTGTGGAGCGCATATCAGGTGGGTTTTCTCTGCCGGCTTAAGAGATACACGTGAAACTAAAGCCGATCCTGGGTGCCTAGGGTGCCTGTCATCCAATCCGCACTGAATTTCATTTCTAGCACATAGCCAAAAAATCGCCCCATTGACTTACATTGGAGTGCAGAAAAGGTCATTTTTTCTCGGTCCCTTTAAGAGGTAGGAGTTAAACAAGCTTAGGTCTGCGGTGCCCAGGGGGGACCCCATCCAGCCCGCACTGAGTTTCATTCCTACCACCTTAGGAAAAAAAGTCATTATTTTGAGGCTTAGAAGTCATTTCTGCAATTCCCATAGAAAATCAACTGCGTCTCTAATTCAATTGTGTGGAGCGCATATCAGGTGGGTTTTCTCTGCCGGCTTAAGAGATACACGTGAAACTAAAGCCGATCCTGGGTGCCTAGGGTGCCTGTCATCCAATCCGCACTGAATTTCATTTCTAGCACATAGCCAAAAAATCGCCCCATTGACTTACATTGGAGTGCAGAAAAGGTCATTTTTTCTCGGTCCCTTTAAGGAGGTAGGAGTTAAACAAGCTTAGGTCTGCGGTGCCCAGGGGGGACCCCATCCAGCCCGCACTGAGTTTCATTCCTACCACCTTAGGAAAAAAAGTCATTATTTTGAGGCTTAGAAGTCATTTCTGCAATTCCCATAGAAAATCAACGGCGTCTCTAATTCAATTGTGTGGAGCGCATATCAGGATGGGTTTTCTCTGCCGGCTTAAGAGATACACGTGAAACTAAAGCCGATCCTGGGTGCCTAGGGTGCCTGTCATCCAATCCGCACTGCATTTCATTTCTAGCACATAGCCAAAAAATCGCCCCATTGACTTACATTGGAGTGCAGAAAAGGTCATTTTTTCTCGGTCCCTTTAAGAGGTAGGAGTTAAACAAGCTTAGGTCTGCGGTGCCCAGGGGGGACCCCATCCAGCCCGCACTGAGTTTCATTCCTACCACCTTAGGAAAAAAAGTCATTATTTTGAGGCTTAGAAGTCATTTCTGCAATTCCCATAGAAAATCAACGGCGTCTCTAATTCAATTGTGTGGAGCGCATATCAGGTGGGTTTTCTCTGCCGGCTTAAGAGATACACGTGAAACTAAAGCCTATCCTTGGTGCCTAGGGTGCCTGTCATCCTATCCGCACTGAATTTCATTTCTAGCACATAGCAAAAAAATCGCCCCATTGACTTACATTGGAGTGCAGAAAAGGTCATTTTTTCTCGGTCCCTTTAAGAGGTAGGAGTTAAACAAGCTTAGGTCTGCGGTGCCCAGGGGGGACCCCATCCAGCCCGCACTGAGTTTCATTCCTACCACCTTAGGAAAAAAAGTCATTATTTTGAGGCTTAGAAGTCATTTCTGCAATTCCCATAGAAAATCAACGGCGTCTCTATTCAATTGTGTGGAGCGCATATCAGGTGGGTTTTCTCTGCCGGCTTAAGAGATACACGTGAAACTAAAGCCGATCCTGGGTGCCTAGGGTGCCTGTCATCCAATCCGCACTGAATTTCATTTCTAGCACATAGCCAAAAAATCGCCTCATTGACTTACATTGGAGTGCAGAAAAGGTCATTTTTTCTCGGTCCCTTTAAGAGGTAGGAGTTAAACAAGCTTAGGTCTGCGGTGCCCAGGGGGGACCCCATCCAGCCCGCACTGAGTTTCATTCCTACCACCTTAGGAAAAAAAGTCATTATTTTGAGGCTTAGAAGTCATTTCTGCAATTCCCATAGAAAATCAACGGCGTCTCTAATTCAATTGTGTGGAGCGCATATCAGGTGGGTTTTCTCTGCCGGCTTAAGAGATACACGTGAAACTAAAGCCTATCCTGGGTGCCTAGGGTGCCTGTCATCCTATCCGCACTGAATTTCATTTCTAGCACATAGCCAAAAAATCGCCCCATTGACTTACATTGGAGTGCAGAAAAGGTCATTTTTTCTCGGTCCCTTTAAGAGGTAGGAGTTAAACAAGCTTAGGTCTGCGGTGCCCAGGGGGAACCCCATCCAGCCCGCACTGAGTTTCATTCCTACCACCTTAGGAAAAAAAGTCATTATTTTAAAGGCTTAGAAGTCATTTCTGCAATTCCCATAGAAAATCAACGGCGTCTCTAATTCAATTGTGTGGAGCGCATATCAGGTGGGTTTTCTCTGCCGGCTTAAGAGATACACGTGAAACTAAAGCCGATCCTGGGTGCCTAGGGTGCCTGTCATCTAATCCGCACTGAATTTCATTTCTAGCACATAGCCAAAAAATCGCCCCATTGACTTATATTGGAGTGCAGAAAAGGTCATTTTTTCTCAGGTCCCTTTAAGAGGTAGGAGTTAAACAAGCTTAGGTCTGCAGTGCCCAGGGGGGACCCCATCCAGCCCGCACTGAGTTTCATTCCTACCACCTTAAGAAAAAAAGTCATTATTTTGAGGCTTAGAAGTCATTTCTGCAATTCCCATAGAAAATCAACGGCGTCTCTATTCAATTGTGTGGAGCGCATATCAGGTGGGTTTTCTCTACCGGCTTAAGAGATACACGTGAAACTAAAGCCGATCCTGGGTGCCTAGGGTGCCTGTCATCCAATCTGCACTGAATTTCATTTCTAGCACATAGCCAAAAAATCGCCCCATTGACTTACATTGGAGTGCAGAAAAGGTCATTTTTTCTCGGTCCCTTTAAGAGGTAGGAGTTAAACAAGCTTAGGTCTGCAGTGCCCAGGCGGGACCCCATCCAGCCCGCACTGAGTTTCATTCCTACCACCTTAAGAAAAAAAAGTCATTATTTTGAGGCTTAGAAGTCATTTCTGCAATTCCCATAGAAAATCAACGGCGTCTCTAATTCAATTGTGTGGAGCGCATATCAGGTGGGTTTTCTATGCCGGCTTAAGAGATACACGTGAAACTAAAGCCTATCCTTGGTGCCTAGGGTGCCTGTCATCCAATCCGCACTGAATTTCATTTCTAGCACATAGCCAAAAAAATCGCCCCATTGACTTACATTGGAGTGCAGAAAAGGTCATTTTTTCTCGGTCCCTTTAAGAGGTAGGAGTTAAACAAGCTTAGGTCTGCGGTGCCCAGGGGGGACCCCATCCAGCCCGCACTGAGTTTCATTCCTACCACCTTAGGAAAAAAAGTCATTATTTTGAGGCTTAGAAGTCATTTCTGCAATTCCCATAGAAAATCAACGGCGTCTCTAATTCAATTGTGTGGAGCGCATATCAGGTGGGTTTTCTCTGCCGGCTTAAGAGATACACGTGAAACTAAAGCCGATCCTGGGTGCCTAGGGTGCCTGTCATCCTAATCCGCACTGAATTTCATTTCTAGCACATAGCCAAAAAATCGCCCCATTGACTTACATTGGAGTGCAGAAAAGGTCATTTTTTCTCGGTCCCTTTAAGAGGTAGGAGTTAAACAAGCTTAGGTCTGCGGTGCCCAGGGGGGACCCCATCCAGCCCGCACTGAGTTTCATTCCTAGCACCTTAGGAAAAAAAGTCATTATTTTGAGGCTTAGAAGTCATTTCTGCAATTCCCATAGAAAATCAACGGCGTCTCTAATTCAATTGTGTGGAGCGCATATCAGGTGGGTTTTCTCTGCCGGCTTAAGAGATACACGTGAAACTAAAGCCGATCCTGGGTGCCTAGGGTGCCTGTCATCCAATCCGCACTGAATTTCATTTCTAGCACATAGCCAAAAAATCGCCCCATTGACTTACATTGGAGTGCAGAAAAGGTCATTTTTTCTCGGTCCCTTTAAGAGGTAGGAGTTAAACAAGCTTAGGTCTGCGGTGCCCAGGGGGGACCCCATCCAGCCCGCACTGAGTTTCATTCCTACCACCTTAGGAAAAAAAGTCATTATTTTGAGGCTTAGAAGTCATTTCTGCAATTCCCATAGAAAATCAACGGCGTCTCTAATTCAATTGTGTGGAGCGCATATCAGGTGGGTTTTCTCTGCCGGCTTAAGAGATACACGTGAAACTAAAGCCGATCCTGGGTGCCTAGGGTGCCTGTCATCCAATCCGCACTGAATTTCATTTCTAGCACATAGCCAAAAAATCGCCCCATTGACTTACATTGGAGTGCAGAAAAGGTCATTTTTTCTCGGTCCCTTTAAGAGGTAGGAGTTAAACAAGCTTAGGTCTGCGGTGCCCAGGGGGGACCCCATCCAGCCCACACTGAGTTTCATTCCTACCACCTTAGGAAAAAAAGTCATTATTTTGAGGCTTAGAAGTCATTTCTGCAATTCCCATAGAAAATCAACGGCGTCTCTATTCAATTGTGTGGAGCGCATATCAGGTGGGTTTTCTCTGCCGGCTTAAGAGATACACGTGAAACTAAAGCCGATCCTGGGTGCCTAGGGTGCCTGTCATCCAATCCGCACTGAATTTCATTTCTAGCACATAGCCAAAAAATCGCCCCATTGACTTACATTGGAGTGCAGAAAAGGTCATTTTTTCTCGGTCCCTTTAAGAGGTAGGAGTTAAACAAGCTTAGGTCTGCGGTGCCCAGGGGGGACCCCATCCAGCCCGCACTGAGTTTCATTCCTACCACCTTAGGAAAAAAAGTCATTATTTTGAGGCTTAGAAGTCATTTCTGCAATTCCCATAGAAAATCAACGGCGTCTCTATTCAATTGTGTGGAGCGCATATCAGATGGGTTTTCTCTGCCGGCTTAAGAGATACACGTGAAACTAAAGCCGATCCTGGGTGCCTAGGGTGCCTGTCATCCTATCCGCACTGAATTTCATTTCTAGCACATAGCAAAAAAATCGCCCCATTGACTTACATTGGAGTGCAGAAAAGGTCATTTTTTCTCGGTCCCTTTAAGAGGTAGGAGTTAAACAAGCTTAGGTCTGCGGTGCCCAGGGGGGACCCCATCCAGCCCGCACTGAGTTTCATTCCTACCACCTTAGGAAAAAAAGTCATTATTTTGAGGCTTAGAAGTCATTTCTGCAATTCCCATAGAAAATCAACGGCGTCTCTATTCAATTGTGTGGAGCGCATATCAGGTGGGTTTTCTCTGCCGGCTTAAGAGATACACGTGAAACTAAAGCCGATCCTGGGTGCCTAGGGTGCCTGTCATCCAATCCTGCACTGAATTTCATTTCTAGCACATAGCCAAAAAATCGCCCCATTGACTTACATTGGAGTGCAGAAAAGGTCATTTTTTCTCGGTCCCTTTAAGAGGTAGGAGTTAAACAAGCTTAGGTCTGCGGTGCCCAGGGGGGACCCCATCCAGCCCGCACTGAGTTTCATTCCTACCACCTTAGGAAAAAAAGTCATTATTTTGAGGCTTAGAAGTCATTTCTGCAATTCCCATAGAAAATCAACGGCGTCTCTAATTCAATTGTGTGGAGCGCATATCAGGTGGGTTTTCTCTGCCGGCTTAAGAGATACACGTGAAACTAAAGCCGATCCTGGGTGCCTAGGGTGCCTGTCATCCAATCCGCACTGAATTTCATTTCTAGCACATAGCCAAAAAATCGCCCCATTGACTTACATTGGAGTGCAGAAAAGGTCATTTTTACTCGGTCCCTTTAAGAGGTAGGAGTTAAACAAGCTTAGGTCTGCGGTGCCCAGGGGGGACCCCATCCAGCCCGCACTGAGTTTCATTCCTACCACCTTAGGAAAAAAAGTCATTATTTTGAGGCTTAGAAGTCATTTCTGCAATTCCCATAGAAAATCAACGGCGTCTCTAATTCAATTGTGTGGAGCGCATATCAGGTGGGTTTTCTCTGCCGGCTTAAGAGATACACGTGAAACTAAAGCCGATCCTGGGTGCCTAGGGTGCCTGTCATCCAATCCGCACTGAATTTCATTTCTAGCACATAGCCAAAAAATCGCCCCATTGACTTACATTGGAGTGCAGAAAAGGTCATTTTTTCTCGGTCCCTTTAAGAGGTAGGAGTTAAACAAGCTTAGGTCTGCGGTGCCCAGGGGGGACCCCATCCAGCCCGCACTGAGTTTCATTCCTACCACCTTAGGAAAAAAAGTCATTATTTTGAGGCTTAGAAGTCATTTCTGCAATTCCCATAGAAAATCAACGGCGTCTCTAATTCAATTGTGTGGAGCGCATATCAGGTGGGTTTTCTCTGCCGGCTTAAGAGATACACGTGAAACTAAAGCCGATCCTGGGTGCCTAGGGTGCCTGTCATCCTAATCCGCACTGAATTTCATTTCTAGCACATAGCCAAAAAATCGCCCCATTGACTTACATTGGAGTGCAGAAAAGGTCATTTTTTCTCGGTCCCTTTAAGAGGTAGGAGTTAAACAAGCTTAGGTCTGCGGTGCCCAGGGGGGACCCCATCCAGCCCGCACTGAGTTTCATTCCTACCACCTTAGGAAAAAAAGTCATTATTTTGAGGCTTAGAAGTCATTTCTGCAATTCCCATAGAAAATCAACGGCGTCTCTATTCAATTGTGTGGAGCGCATATCAGGTGGGTTTTCTCTGCCGGCTTAAGAGATACACGTGAAACTAAAGCCGATCCTGGGTGCCTAGGGTGCCTGTCATCCTAATCCGCACTGAATTTCATTTCTAGCACATAGCCAAAAAATCGCCCCATTGACTTACATTGGAGTGCAGAAAAGGTCATTTTTTCTCGGTCCCTTTAAGAGGTAGGAGTTAAACAAGCTTAGGTCTGCGGTGCCCAGGGGGGACCCCATCCAGCCCGCACTGAGTTTCATTCCTACCACCTTAGGAAAAAAAGTCATTATTTTGAGGCTTAGAAGTCATTTCTGCAATTCCCATAGAAAATCAACGGCGTCTCTATTCAATTGTGTGGAGCGCATATCAGGTGGGTTTTCTCTGCCGGCTTAAGAGATACACGTGAAACTAAAGCCGATCCTGGGTGCCTAGGGTGCCTGTCATCCAATCCGCACTGAATTTCATTTCTAGCACATAGCCAAAAAATCGCCCCATTGACTTACATTGGAGTGCAGAAAAGGTCATTTTTTCTCGGTCCCTTTAAGAGGTAGGAGTTAAACAAGCTTAGGTCTGCGGTGCCCAGGGGGGACCCCATCCAGCCCGCACTGAGTTTCATTCCTACCACCTTAGGAAAAAAAGTCATTATTTTGAGGCTTAGAAGTCATTTCTGCAATTCCCATAGAAAATCAACGGCGTCTCTAATTCAATTGTGTGGAGCGCATATCAGGTGGGTTTTCTCTGCCGGCTTAAGAGATACACGTGAAACTAAAGCCGATCCTGGGTGCCTAGGGTGCCTGTCATCCAATCCGCACTGCATTTCATTTCTAGCACATAGCCAAAAAATCGCCCCATTGACTTACATTGGAGTGCAGAAAAGGTCATTTTTTCTCGGTCCCTTTAAGAGGTAGGAGTTAAACAAGCTTAGGTCTGCGGTGCCCAGGGGGGACCCCATCCAGCCCGCACTGAGTTTCATTCCTACCACCTTAGGAAAAAAAGTCATTATTTTGAGGCTTAGAAGTCATTTCTGCAATTCCCATAGAAAATCAACGGCGTCTCTATTCAATTGTGTGGAGCGCATATCAGGTGGGTTTTCTCTGCCGGCTTAAGAGATACACGTGAAACTAAAGCCGATCCTGGGTGCCTAGGGTGCCTGTCATCCTTTTCCGCACTGAATTTCATTTCTAGCACATAGCCAAAAAATCGCCCCATTGACTTACATTGGAGTGCAGAAAAGGTCATTTTTTCTCGGTCCCTTTAAGAGGTAGGAGTTAAACAAGCTTAGGTCTGCGGTGCCCAGGGGGGACCCCATCCAGCCCGCACTGAGTTTCATTCCTACCACCTTACGAAAAAAAGTCATTATTTTGAGGCTTAGAAGTCATTTCTGCAATTCCCATAGAAAATCAACGGCGTCTCTATTCAATTGTGTGGAGCGCATATCAGGTGGGTTTTCTCTGCCGGCTTAAGAGATACACATGAAACTAAAGCCGATCCTGGGTGCCTAGGGTGCCTGTCATCCAATCCGCACTGAATTTCATTTCTAGCACATAGCCAAAAAATCGCCCCATTGACTTACATTGGAGTGCAGAAAAGGTCATTTTTTCTCGGTCCCTTTAAGAGGTAGGAGTTAAACAAGCTTAGGTCTGCGGTGCCCAGGGGGGACCCCATCCAGCCCGCACTGAGTTTCATTCCTACCACCTTAGGAAAAAAAGTCATTATTTTGAGGCCTAGAAGTCATTTCTGCAATTCCCATAGAAAATCAACGGCGTCTCTAATTCAATTGTGTGGAGCGCATATCAGGTGGGTTTTCTCTGCCGGCTTAAGAGATACACGTGAAACTAAAGCCGATCCTGGGTGCCTAGGGTGCCTGTCATCCAATCCGCACTGAATTTCATTTCTAGCACATAGCCAAAAAATCGCCCCATTGACTTACATTGGAGTGCAGAAAAGGTCATTTTTTCTCGGTCCCTTTAAGAGGTAGGAGTTAAACAAGCTTAGGTCTGCGGTGCCCAGGGGGGACCCCATCCAGCCCGCACTGAGTTTCATTCCTACCACCTTAGGAAAAAAAGTCATTATTTTGAGGCTTAGAAGTCATTTCTGCAATTCCCATAGAAAATCAACGGCGTCTCTAATTCAATTGTGTGGAGCGCATATCAGGTGGGTTTTCTCTGCCGGCTTAAGAGATACACGTGAAACTAAAGCCGATCCTGGGTGCCTAGGGTGCCTGTCATCCAATCCGCACTGAATTTCATTTCTAGCACATAGCCAAAAAATCGCCCCATTGACTTACATTGGAGTGCAGAAAAGGTCATTTTTTCTCGGTCCCTTTAAGAGGTAGGAGTTAAACAAGCTTAGGTCTGCGGTGCCCAGGGGGGACCCCATCCAGCCCGCACTGAGTTTCATTCCTACCACCTTAGGAAAAAAAGTCATTATTTTGAGGCTTAGAAGTCATTTCTGCAATTCCCATAGAAAATCAACGGCGTCTCTAATTCAATTGTGTGGAGCGCATATCAGGTGGGTTTTCTCTGCCGGCTTAAGAGATACACGTGAAACTAAAGCCGATCCTGGGTGCCTAGGGTGCCTGTCATCCAATCCGCACTGAATTTCATTTCTAGCACATAGCCAAAAAATCGCCCCATTGACTTACATTGGAGTGCAGAAAAGGTCATTTTTTCTCGGTCCCTTTAAGAGGTAGGAGTTAAACAAGCTTAGGTCTGCGGTGCCCAGGGGGGACCCCATCCAGCCCGCACTGAGTTTCATTCCTACCACCTTAGGAAAAAAAGTCATTATTTTGAGGCTTAGAAGTCATTTCTGCAATTCCCATAGAAAATCAACGGCGTCTCTAATTCAATTGTGTGGAGCGCATATCAGGTGGGTTTTCTCTGCCGGCTTAAGAGATACACGTGAAACTAAAGCCGATCCTGGGTGCCTAGGGTGCCTGTCATCCAATCCGCACTGAATTTCATTTCTAGCACATAGCCAAAAAATCGCCCCATTGACTTACATTGGAGTGCAGAAAAGGTCATTTTTTCTCGGTCCCTTTAAGAGGTAGGAGTTAAACAAGCTTAGGTCTGCGGTGCCCAGGGGGGACCCCATCCAGCCCGCACTGAGTTTCATTCCTACCACCTTAGGAAAAAAAGTCATTATTTTGAGGCTTAGAAGTCATTTCTGCAATTCCCATAGAAAATCAACGGCGTCTCTATTCAATTGTGTGGAGCGCATATCAGGTGGGTTTTCTCTGCCGGCTTAAGAGATACACGTGAAACTAAAGCCGATCCTGGGTGCCTAGGGTGCCTGTCATCCAATCCGCACTGCATTTCATTTCTAGCACATAGCCAAAAAATCGCCCCATTGACTTACATTGGAGTGCAGAAAAGGTCATTTTTTCTCGGTCCCTTTAAGAGGTAGGAGTTAAACAAGCTTAGGTCTGCGGTGCCCAGGGGGGACCCCATCCAGCCCGCACTGAGTTTCATTCCTACCACCTTAGGAAAAAAAGTCATTATTTTGAGGCTTAGAAGTCATTTCTGCAATTCCCATAGAAAATCAACGGCGTCTCTAATTCAATTGTGTGGAGCGCATATCAGGTGGGTTTTCTCTGCCGGCTTAAGAGATACACGTGAAACTAAAGCCGATCCTGGGTGCCTAGGGTGCCTGTCATCCAATCCGCACTGAATTTCATTTCTAGCACATAGCCAAAAAATCGCCCCATTGACTTACATTGGAGTGCAGAAAAGGTCATTTTTTCTCGGTCCCTTTAAGAGGTAGGAGTTAAACAAGCTTAGGTCTGCGGTGCCCAGGGGGGACCCCATCCAGCCCGCACTGAGTTTCATTCCTACCACCTTAGGAAAAAAAGTCATTATTTTGAGGCTTAGAAGTCATTTCTGCAATTCCCATAGAAAATCAACGGCGTCTCTAATTCAATTGTGTGGAGCGCATATCAGGTGGGTTTTCTCTGCCGGCTTAAGAGATACACGTGAAACTAAAGCCGATCCTGGGTGCCTAGGGTGCCTGTCATCCAATCCGCACTGAATTTCATTTCTAGCACATAGCCAAAAAATCGCCCCATTGACTTACATTGGAGTGCAGAAAAGGTCATTTTTTCTCGGTCCCTTTAAGAGGTAGGAGTTAAACAAGCTTAGGTCTGCGGTGCCCAGGGGGGACCCCATCCAGCCCGCACTGAGTTTCATTCCTACCACCTTAGGAAAAAAAGTCATTATTTTGAGGCTTAGAAGTCATTTCTGCAATTCCCATAGAAAATCAACGGCGTCTCTAATTCAATTGTGTGGAGCGCATATCAGGTGGGTTTTCTCTGCCGGCTTAAGAGATACACGTGAAACTAAAGCCGATCCTGGGTGCCTAGGGTGCCTGTCATCCAATCCGCACTGAATTTCATTTCTAGCACATAGCCAAAAAATCGCCCCATTGACTTACATTGGAGTGCAGAAAAGGTCATTTTTTCTCGGTCCCTTTAAGAGGTAGGAGTTAAACAAGCTTAGGTCTGCGGTGCCCAGGGGGGACCCCATCCAGCCCGCACTGAGTTTCATTCCTACCACCTTAGGAAAAAAAGTCATTATTTTGAGGCTTAGAAGTCATTTCTGCAATTCCCATAGAAAATCAACGGCGTCTCTAATTCAATTGTGTGGAGCGCATATCAGGTGGGTTTTCTCTGCCGGCTTAAGAGATACACGTGAAACTAAAGCCGATCCTGGGTGCCTAGGGTGCCTGTCATCCAATCCGCACTGAATTTCATTTCTAGCACATAGCCAAAAAATCGCCCCATTGACTTACATTGGAGTGCAGAAAAGGTCATTTTTTCTCGGTCCCTTTAAGAGGTAGGAGTTAAACAAGCTTAGGTCTGCGGTGCCCAGGGGGGACCCCATCCAGCCCGCACTGAGTTTCATTCCTACCACCTTAGGAAAAAAAGTCATTATTTTGAGGCTTAGAAGTCATTTCTGCAATTCCCATAGAAAATCAACGGCGTCTCTAATTCAATTGTGTGGAGCGCATATCAGGTGGGTTTTCTCTGCCGGCTTAAGAGATACACGTGAAACTAAAGCCGATCCTGGGTGCCTAGGGTGCCTGTCATCCAATCCGCACTGAATTTCATTTCTAGCACATAGCCAAAAAATCGCCCCATTGACTTACATTGGAGTGCAGAAAAGGTCATTTGTTCTCGGTCACTTTAAGAGGTAGGAGTTAAACAAGCTTAGGTCTGCGGTGCCCAGGGGGGACCCCATCCAGCCCGCACTGAGTTTCATTCCTACCACCTTAGGAAAAAAAGTCATTATTTTGAGGCTTAGAAGTCATTTCTGCAATTCCCATAGAAAATCAACGGCGTCTCTAATTCAATTGTGTGGAGCGCATATCAGGTGGGTTTTCTCTGCCGGCTTAAGAGATACACGTGAAACTAAAGCCGATCCTGGGTGCCTAGGGTGCCTGTCATCCAATCCGCACTGCATTTCATTTCTAGCACATAGCCAAAAAATCGCCCCATTGACTTACATTGGAGTGCAGAAAAGGTCATTTTTTCTCGGTCCCTTTAAGAGGTAGGAGTTAAACAAGCTTAGGTCTGCGGTGCCCAGGGGGGACCCCATCCAGCCCGCACTGAGTTTCATTCCTACCACCTTAGGAAAAAAAGTCATTATTTTGAGGCTTAGAAGTCATTTCTGCAATTCCCATAGAAAATCAACGGCGTCTCTAATTCAATTGTGTGGAGCGCATATCAGGTGGGTTTTCTCTGCCGGCTTAAGAGATACACGTGAAACTAAAGCCGATCCTGGGTGCCTAGGGTGCCTGTCATCCAATCCGCACTGAATTTCATTTCTAGCACATAGCCAAAAAATCGCCCCATTGACTTACATTGGAGTGCAGAAAAGGTCATTTTTTCTCGGTCCCTTTAAGAGGTAGGAGTTAAACAAGCTTAGGTCTGCGGTGCCCAGGGGGGACCCCATCCAGCCCGCACTGAGTTTCATTCCTACCACCTTAGGAAAAAAAGTCATTATTTTGAGGCTTAGAAGTCATTTCTGCAATTCCCATAGAAAATCAACGGCGTCTCTATTCAATTGTGTGGAGCGCATATCAGGTGGGTTTTCTCTGCCGGCTTAAGAGATACACGTGAAACTAAAGCCGATCCTGGGTGCCTAGGGTGCCTGTCATCCAATCCGCACTGAATTTCATTTCTAGCACATAGCCAAAAAATCGCCCCATTGACTTACGTTTCAATATATTTATTGAAGGGTTTTTTTGTATTTTATCAACACAGACAAGTAACAGATAGCATGCCCCTTTATGGGGAAAAAGTAGCAATTAAACGAGTAGAGAATGCAAACATTATCAAATGTAACATGCAGTAGAGGTGCAAATAGTGATGCAAATAAGTGACAAACAACACACAACTTATCAACAAACAACAGACAATACACATGAATGCGTCCGACCGGGCCACTAGTAATGCATGTGGCTAATGAGATTGGTCCATGCAGGGCCAGAGATCTAGGCAAGTATGTTCAGGGGAGATACGCTATATATATAACCTGTTGCTCTTAAATCATATGAAAGCTTGATAAAACCTGAGTGAGTCTAATATTATCTAGATATACCCGAACCTTACAGCTTTGAGAAGGGGTCCTGACGCTAAGCTATGGATACACATTATAGAATTATAAGCATAACTATATAATGCAAGGACATCTAAATAACAACATAAAAGGAACGCAAATGAGGTTATAGTAACTGTTGCACATAAGAAAACATAAAAGAACCTTTGATTTCACATGCAATTAACATACGGTAATCATCACTGAGTAATGTGGTAGTGAAAAGGTTAAGGAAAAGGCGTGACAAGATGGTACAAACGCGCCTATGGGGGTTGGGGGGTACACAGTCCAGCCTATGTCAAGGGTCTAAAAGGAGATTCATAAGTGTAAGGGGCTCAAGCAAAAGTCCAGGATTTTATTAGCTGGTGACCTTCATCCGGGGTGGCAATAAGGTGTTTTGTGTCCTGACGATAAATCAGCATACGAGCAGAAGACACCCACTTGTATGGGATACCTTTCCCCCTTAGAAATTTGGTAATGTCAGCAAATGTCCTGCGTCGTTTCAAAGTTTCAGAGGACAAGTCGGCAAACACTGCGATATTATGATGTCCATCAGAAGTTATTCCAGACCTCCACGTTGCTGCTAGAAATTGGGACTTCACCCGAAAACAGTGTATCCTGGCCACAACGTCTCTTGGTGCCTCTGAAGGTATATGGTTAGGCTTGGGAATCCGCTTCACCCAATCAATCACCAAATCGGTTTGCGTAGTGGTGGGCAATACCTGTTTAATAGTCCTTTGAATGTATGACGGCAGCTCTGCAGTGGTGATAGATTCAGGAACATTACGGAGCTTAATATTGTTGCGCCTGTTGTAGTCATCTGTCTCAGCAAGTCTATTCCGCTGTATACTGACTTCCTCTGTCAGTCGGTTATTAGCTTCAAAGAGAGCATTTTGGGCATCAATAACCTCGTTCATTTTCAATTCCAGCCTCAAAGCTCGGTCTTCCGCCACTGACACCGCTGAGGCAAGAGAGGTAAACAGATGTTCCATGCCCGTGAGAAGTGAATTCCTAATAGACAAAACCATCTCTTTTACTAAGGCAGAGGAAAGCTGAGTGGAGTCGTTTAACAGAATATCAAGGTGGGTTTCAGAGTCTTTTTTCAGACGCGACATCAAAGAAGGGAGTGAAGGGAGAGGAAGCTGAGAGGTATGCTTCAAAGACTGTGGATGTGTTGATGGTATTGTAAGCGAGGCAGAGTCCCGAGAGGTAAAATCATGGCAGGGAGAGTCATTAAGCTGAGGATGAGAGTTGCTGGTAAATGCTGGAGCCGTGGGTGAGAGAGTGCTAAAGCCATGGGCTGCTCTGGTTGATGGCAGAGTCTGTGACTGTATATCAGAAATATCAGCTGCTTGATCAGCAACAGTCTCCAGTAAATCAGCAGGCAATTCGTCTGTGTATAGGTCCGGGAGACACAAGCTTGAGAGTGAGCTCGAGGCTCGAGATGCTGCTATAGAGAAGGGAGGGGGAGTCAGGGAGGGAGCTGCACCAGGAGAGAGAATAGTCTGTTCAGCTGTAGATTGTGCAGAACGCAGCCGATAGGAATGTGTGCTATGCGCTCTGTTCTTCCTGCTCCTCCGTTTAAAAGCCTTAGTAGGCACGTAATTGTCAGTAGTGTCTACCTTCGGGTGATCCGCTTGTGCGGGCGCCGGGGTCTCCCACCACTCTTCCCCAGCGTCAGCGAAAAAGGCAGCCATGAGGCGGTCCTGAAGCGCGGCGGCGCCATCTTGTGCAGCCGCGGCCGTAGGGAGAGATGATTGTATCTTTCTCCGCGCTGCCGCCGTTGCTTTCTTAGATGTAGAACGCATACCGGCAGGTACAGGGAGGGTTCCGGTATCTTCTGGTGCCTATCAAGCAGAGTTACAGACCCGGTGGAAGGCTGTAGGTCGCTATATGAACGGAGCTCCTCTGCCGCGCGTCTGGTCCCTTAGACTGCAGGCCACGCCCCCCGCCCCATTGACTTACATTGGAGTGCAGAAAAGGTCATTTTTTCTCGGTCCCTTTAAGAGGTAGGAGTTAAACAAGCTTAGGTCTGCGGTGCCCAGTGGGGACCCCATCCAGCCCGCACTGAGTTTCATTCCTACCACCTTAGGAAAAAAAGTCATTATTTTGAGGCTTAGAAGTCATTTCTGCAATTCCCATAGAAAATCAACGGCGTCTCTATTCAATTGTGTGGAGCGCATATCAGGTGGGTTTTCTCTGCCGGCTTAAGAGATACACGTGAAACTAAAGCCGATCCTGGGTGCCTAGGGTGCCTGTCATCCAATCCGCACTGCATTTCATTTCTAGCACATAGCCAAAAAATCGCCCCATTGACTTACATTGGAGTGCAGAAAAGGTCATTTTTTCTCGGTCCCTTTAAGAGGTAGGAGTTAAACAAGCTTAGGTCTGCGGTGCCCAGGGGGGACCCCATCCAGCCCGCACTGAGTTTCATTCCTACCACCTTAGGAAAAAAAGTCATTATTTTGAGGCTTAGAAGTCATTTCTGCAATTCCCATAGAAAATCAACGGCGTCTCTATTCAATTGTGTGGAGCGCATATCAGGTGGGTTTTCTCTGCCGGCTTAAGAGATACACGTGAAACTAAAGCCGATCCTGGGTGCCTAGTGTGCCTGTCATCCAATCCGCACTGAATTTCATTTCTAGCACATAGCCAAAAAATCGCCCCATTGACTTACATTGGAGTGCAGAAAAGGTCATTTTTTCTCGGTCCCTTTAAGAGGTAGGAGTTAAACAAGCTTAGGTCTGCGGTGCCCAGGGGGGACCCCATCCAGCCCGCACTGAGTTTCATTCCTACCACCTTAGGAAAAAAAGTCATTATTTTGAGGCTTAGAAGTCAATTCTGCAATTCCCATAGAAAATCAACGGCGTCTCTATTCAATTGTGTGGAGCGCATATCAGGTGGGTTTTCTCTGCCGGCTTAAGAGATACACGTGAAACTAAAGCCGATCCTGGGTGCCTAGGGTGCCTGTCATCCAATCCGCACTGAATTTCATTTCTAGCACATAGCCAAAAAATCGCCCCATTGACTTACATTGGAGTGCAGAAAAGGTCATTTTTTCTCGGTCCCTTTAAGAGGTAGGAGTTAAACAAGCTTAGGTCTGCGGTGCCCAGGGGGGACCCCATCCAGCCCGCACTGAGTTTCATTCCTACCACCTTAGGAAAAAAAGTCATTATTTTGAGGCTTAGAAGTCATTTCTGCAATTCCCATAGAAAATCAACGGCGTCTCTAATTCAATTGTGTGGAGCGCATATCAGGTGGGTTTTCTCTGCCGGCTTAAGAGATACACGTGAAACTAAAGCCTGATCCTGGGTGCCTAGGGTGCCTGTCATCCAATCCGCACTGAATTTCATTTCTAGCACATAGCCAAAAAATCGCCCCATTGACTTACATTGGAGTGCAGAAAAGGTCATTTTTTCTCGGTCCCTTTAAGAGGTAGGAGTTAAGCAAGCTTAGGTCTGCGGTGCCCAGGGGGGACCCCATCCAGCCCGCACTGAGTTTCATTCCTACCACCTTAGGAAAAAAAGTCATTATTTTGAGGCTTAGAAGTCATTTCTGCAATTCCCATAGAAAATCAACGGCGTCTCTATTCAATTGTGTGGAGCGCATATCAGGTGGGTTTTCTCTGCCGGCTTAAGAGATACACGTGAAACTAAAGCCGATCCTGGGTGCCTAGGGTGCCTGTCATCCAATCCGCACTGAATTTCATTTCTAGCACATAGCCAAAAAATCGCCCCATTGACTTACATTGGAGTGCAGAAAAGGTCATTTTTTCTCGGTCCCTTTAAGAGGTAGGAGTTAAACAAGCTTAGGTCTGCGGTGCCCAGGGGGGACCCCATCCAGCCCGCACTGAGTTTCATTCCTACCACCTTAGGAAAAAAAGTCATTATTTTGAGGCTTAGAAGTCATTTCTGCAATTCCCATAGAAAATCAACGGCGTCTCTAATTCAATTGTGTGGAGCGCATATCAGGTGGGTTTTCTCTGCCGGCTTAAGAGATACACGTGAAACTAAAGCCGATCCTGGGTGCCTAGGGTGCCTGTCATCCAATCCGCACTGAATTTCATTTCTAGCACATAGCCAAAAAATCGCCCCATTGACTTACATTGGAGTGCAGAAAAGGTCATTTTTTCTCGGTCCCTTTAAGAGGTAGGAGTTAAACAAGCTTAGGTCTGCGGTGCCCAGGGGGGACCCCATCCAGCCCGCACTGAGTTTCATTCCTACCACCTTAGGAAAAAAAGTCATTATTTTGAGGCTTAGAAGTCATTTCTGCAATTCCCATAGAAAATCAACGGCGTCTCTAATTCAATTGTGTGGAGCGCATATCAGGTGGGTTTTCTCTGCCGGCTTAAGAGATACACGTGAAACTAAAGCCGATCCTGGGTGCCTAGGGTGCCTGTC
The DNA here is from genome assembly GCF_027789765.1 of Dendropsophus ebraccatus. Lineage (NCBI taxonomy): Eukaryota > Metazoa > Chordata > Amphibia > Anura > Hylidae > Dendropsophus > Dendropsophus ebraccatus. The sequence goes on along the minus strand of NC_091468.1, from coordinate 30,678,514 downwards.
ATCCAATCCGCACTGCATTTCATTTCTAGCACATAGCCAAAAAATCGCCCCATTGACTTACATTGGAGTGCAGAAAAGGTCATTTTTTCTCGGTCCCTTTAAGAGGTAGGAGTTAAACAAGCTTAGGTCTGCGGTGCCCAGGGGGGACCCCATCCAGCCCGCACTGAGTTTCATTCCTACCACCTTAGGAAAAAAAGTCATTATTTTGAGGCTTAGAAGTCATTTCTGCAATTCCCATAGAAAATCAACGGCGTCTCTATTCAATTGTGTGGAGCGCATATCAGGTGGATTTTCTCTGCCGGCTTAAGAGATACACGTGAAACTAAAGCCGATCCTGGGTGCCTAGGGTGCCTGTCATCCAATCCGCACTGAATTTCATTTCTAGCACATAGCCAAAAAATCGCCCCATTGACTTACATTGGAGTGCAGAAAAGGTCATTTTTTCTCGGTCCCTTTAAGAGGTAGGAGTTAAACAAGCTTAGGTCTGCGGTGCCCAGGGGGGACCCCATCCAGCCCGCACTGAGTTTCATTCCTACCACCTTAGGAAAAAAAGTCATTATTATGAGGCTTAGAAGTCATTTCTGCAATTCCCATAGAAAATCAACGGCGTCTCTATTCAATTGTGTGGAGCGCATATCAGGTGGGTTTTCTCTGCCGGCTTAAGAGATACACGTGAAACTAAAGCCGATCCTGGGTGCCTAGGGTGCCTGTCATCCAATCCGCACTGAATTTCATTTCTAGCACATAGCCAAAAAATCGCCCCATTGACTTACATTGGAGTGCAGAAAAGGTCATTTTTTCTCGGTCCCTTTAAGAGGTAGGAGTTAAACAAGCTTAGGTCTGCGGTGCCCAGGGGGGACCCCATCCAGCCCGCACTGAGTTTCATTCCTACCACCTTAGGAAAAAAAGTCATTATTTTGAGGCTTAGAAGTCATTTCTGCAATTCCCATAGAAAATCAACGGCGTCTCTATTCAATTGTGTGGAGCGCATATCAGGTGGGTTTTCTCTGCCGGCTTAAGAGATACACGTGAAACTAAAGCCGATCCTGGGTGCCTAGGGTGCCTGTCATCCAATCCGCACTGAATTTCATTTCTAGCACATAGCCAAAAAATCGCCCCATTGACTTACATTGGAGTGCAGAAAAGGTCATTTTTTCTCGGTCCCTTTAAGAGGTAGGAGTTAAACAAGCTTAGGTCTGCGGTGCCCAGGGGGGACCCCATCCAGCCCGCACTGAGTTTCATTCCTACCACCTTAGGAAAAAAAAGTCATTATTTTGAGGCTTAGAAGTCATTTCTGCAATTCCCATAGAAAATCAACGGCGTCTCTATTCAATTGTGTGGAGCGCATATAAGGTGGGTTTTCTCTGCTGGCTTAAGAGATACACGTGAAACTAAAGCCGATCCTGGGTGCCTAGGGTGCCTGTCATCCAATCCGCACTGCATTTCATTTCTAGCACATAGCCAAAAAATCGCCCCATTGACTTACATTGGAGTGCAGAAAAGGTCATTTTTTCTCGGTCCCTTTAAGAGGTAGGAGTTAAACAAGCTTAGGTCTGCGGTGCCCAGGGGGGACCCCATCCAGCCCGCACTGAGTTTCATTCCTACCACCTTAGGAAAAAAAGTCATTATTTTGAGGCTTAGAAGTCATTTCTGCAATTCCCATAGAAAATCAACGGCGTCTCTATTCAATTGTGTGGAGCGCATATCAGGTGGGTTTTCTCTGCCGGCTTAAGAGATACACGTGAAACTAAAGCTGATCCTGGGTGCCTAGGGTGCCTGTCATCCAATCCGCACTGAATTTCATTTCTAGCACATAGCCAAAAAATCGCCCCATTGACTTACATTGGAGTGCAGAAAAGGTCATTTTTTCTCGGTCCCTTTAAGAGGTAGGAGTTAAACAAGCTTAGGTCTGCGGTGCCCAGGGGGGACCCCATCCAGCCCGCACTGAGTTTCATTCCTACCACCTTAGGAAAAAAAGTCATTATTTTGAGGCTTAGAAGTCATTTCTGCAATTCCCATAGAAAATCAACGGCGTCTCTATTCAATTGTGTGGAGCGCATATCAGGTGGGTTTTCTCTGCCGGCTTAAGAGATACACGTGAAACTAAAGCCGATCCTGGGTGCCTAGGGTGCCTGTCATCCAATCCGCACTGAATTTCATTTCTAGCACATAGCCAAAAAATCGCCCCATTGACTTACATTGGAGTGCAGAAAAGGTCATTTTTTCTCGGTCCCTTTAAGAGGTAGGAGTTAAACAAGCTTAGGTCTGCGGTGCCCAGGGGGGACCCCATCCAGCCCGCACTGAGTTTCATTCCTACCACCTTAGGAAAAAAAGTCATTATTTTGAGGCTTAGAAGTCATTTCTGCAATTCCCATAGAAAATCAACGGCGTCTCTAATTCAATTGTGTGGAGCGCATATCAGGTGGGTTTTCTCTGCCGGCTTAAGAGATACACGTGAAACTAAAGCCGATCCTGGGTGCCTAGGGTGCCTGTCATCCAATCCGCACTGAATTTCATTTCTAGCACATAGCCAAAAAATCGCCCCATTGACTTACATTGGAGTGCAGAAAAGGTCATTTTTTCTCGGTCCCTTTAAGAGGTAGGAGTTAAACAAGTTTAGGTCTGCGGTGCCCAGGGGGGACCCCATCCAGCCCGCACTGAGTTTCATTCCTACCACCTTAGGAAAAAAAGTCATTATTTTGAGGCTTAGAAGTCATTTCTGCAATTCCCATAGAAAATCAACGGCGTCTCTATTCAATTGTGTGGAGCGCATATCAGGTGGGTTTTCTCTGCCGGCTTAAGAGATACACGTGAAACTAAAGCCGATCCTGGGTGCCTAGGGTGCCTGTCATCCAATCCGCAGTGAATTTCATTTCTAGCACATAGCCAAAAAATCGCCCCATTGACTTACATTGGAGTGCAGAAAAGGTCATTTTTTCTCGGTCCCTTTAAGAGGTAGGAGTTAAACAAGCTTAGGTCTGCGGTGCCCAGGGGGGACCCCATCCAGCCCGCACTGAGTTTCATTCCTACCACCTTCGGAAAAAAAGTCATTATTTCGAGGCTTAGAAGTCATTTCTGCAATTCCCATAGAAAATCAACGGCGTCTCTATTCAATTGTGTGGAGCGCATATCAGGTGGGTTTTCTCTGCCGGCTTAAGAGATACACGTGAAACTAAAGCCGATCCTGGGTGCCTAGGGTGCCTGTCATCCAATCCGCACTGAATTTCATTTCTAGCACATAGCCAAAAAATCGCCCCATTGACTTACATTGGAGTGCAGAAAAGGTCATTTTTTCTCGGTCCCTTTAAGAGGTAGGAGTTAAACAAGCTTAGGTCTGCGGTGCCCAGGGGGGATCCCATCCAGCCCGCACTGAGTTTCATTCCTACCACCTTAGGAAAAAAAGTCATTATTTCGAGGCTTAGAAGTCATTTCTGCAATTCCCATAGAAAATCAACGGCGTCTTTATTCAATTGTGTGGAGCGCATATCAGGTGGGTTTTCTCTGCCGGCTTAAGAGATACACGTGAAACTAAAGCCGATCCTGGGTGCCTTGGGTGCCTGTCATCCAATCCGCACTGAATTTCATTTCTAGCACATAGCCAAAATATCGCCCCATTGACTTACATTGGAGTGCAGAAAAGGTCATTTTTTCTCGGTCCCTTTAAGAGGTAGGAGTTAAACAAGCTTAGGTCTGCGGTGCCCAGGGGGGACCCCATCCAGCCCGCACTGAGTTTCATTCCTACCACCTTAGGAAAAAAAGTCATTATTTCGAGGCTTAGAAGTCATTTCTGCAGGGGGCGTGGCCTGCTGCCGAATGGAGTAGTCGCATGGGAGAGCCGCTCCTGCTCCAGCGACACTTTACAGCGACTGTATACCTCCTTGGAACATCGAACCTGACCGGGTACGTGTCGGAACGTACTTAGAACATGTCTGGCACCTCGAAGAAGGGGAAGAAACGATTTAATACTGGTAAAATTACTACTTTCTTCCCGTATGCCGGCGCGCAAGATGGCGCCGGCTCTCATGTGAGAGAGGAGGAAGACAACAACACTGCCTCTACTACCGAGCTGCAAGAAGGTAGGGAAGTCCTCGGAGGGAACAAATTCGCACCACTGGCGGATTTAGCGGAAGAAACCTCAGGGGGAGACCGTACAGCGTACCCTGTTGCCCCTTCAGCTAGTACACGGGACCCTCCGGAAACGGATGAGGACATTAGCAATACCTCCTCTCCCCCCCGGTATTCGAGCATAAGTAGGCCCCCGAAACGTGATGGAGAACGGGAATTAGCAGGTGCCATTTCTACTGCTTCTGCACATACAGAGGATCTGCCCGAGCTGGATTGCTTTGACTCGTTGCATACGGGCGACAACCCTACCACTGATTCTTCCATGAAGGCCATGCTAACGGCATTTAGAGAATCCTTAGATAACAGACTGGATAGGGCCCTGAAGCCTATAAAAGCGGATATCAAAGAGCTTGGTGGAAGGACTGATCATTTGGAAACTAAAATGGGGGAGCTGGTGACAGCTCACAATGAACTATATGATGGTCACACAGAGCTTGTCAACGAGGTACAGCGCCTGAAGAGTAAGATCAGCGATCTGGAGGACTGCTTCAGGCGCAATAATATTAAGCTACAAGGTATTCCGGAGAATGTTACACAATCAGAACTCTTGCACTTTGTACAGAAATTCATTAAAGAAGCTCTTCCTGATAGTACCCATCGGGACTTGACGATAGACAGGGGTCATAGAGTGCCCAGACCAAGACATTTATCGGATGACATACCCAGAGACACTCTTGCAAGGGTACACTATTTCCACATCAAAGAAGCCTTCATGCAGGTCACGAGAAATAAAAAAGACTTCCCGGAGAAATTTGCCTCTATCAAAGTCTTTAATGATTTATCAGCTCACACTCTGCAATGGCGACGTTCAATGGCTCCGATCACCATGACACTGCGGTCCGCCAACATTATGTATAGATGGGGATACCCTGCGAAACTACTGGTGACTCGTGATGGCAGAACCACAGCGAAATTTGATTTAGAGGAGGGCACATCCATCCTTCGCCAATGGAATCTGGAGCCGACTGCAGACCCGACCCCATCAACATCCGGCACGTCCAGACTACCACCTGACTGGCAATTAGCCCGATCTTCCAAGAGAGGACGCCGCTGATTACATGAGAGCAGGACACTCTTTTTGTGCGGCCGACCCATGCTTTCACCTTCACCCGGCTGTCCACCGAACTGTTGACCCCCAGAGAACATTTTTGTTAACGTAACAGTTAACACTGTGTATTCCTTTTATCATCCTCTTTGGATGACTGTTACCTATTCTCATGTTTACTTTGTTGACTTTGTTTCTTTTTTTGTTTCTACTCACCTTAGATCTGGGTCTCCGCGCGGTCCACCTCTCCTCTCGCTGCCCATACTGGAGGCTCAAAGGCCAGGTCTGGAACTCTTCGATTCTGGTAACACACAACACATATATGCATGCTTACTCATTCCACCATGGTTGTGACATTCATATCATACAATGTCTGCGGCTTAAATTCCCCGCAGAGGCGATCTCACTTGTAGAAGGAGCTTAAAACTTCCCGAGGCGATGTCGCTTGTGTGCAGGAAACACACATAACAAGCTCAGATGCATTTAGAATTAAACATCCACAATTTCCGATCATTCGTCATTCCCACTACCATGCCAAGAGAAGGGGGGTGTTTATAGCCTTCAGAGACACCTTAGCGGTTCAAATACATAAAGAAATCGCAGATGAAGAGGGTAGATACCTTCTTCTTAATTGCACCATAAACAACACTGACCAGTAGCGAAAATAGGCGGGGGCAAAGGGGGCGGTCGCCCCCGGGCCCACTCAGGCAGGGGCCCACTAAGGTCTCAGACAGTTAATGCTGTCTGCAAAAGCTATTGCTTTTGCAGACAGCCTTAACACATGTCTGTCCTGGCCGGGGCCCCCAAGAAGCTAACAGCACCTGGCAATAGCGGGCCCCCTCAGCTGTGGGATGCCGTGCCCGGCCAGGGCTGGATCTTCTCCCTGCTTCTTCCTCACAAGCTGCTGCTGGCCCCTCCCCCTCATACCACACTCTGTAGGACAGTGAGGGGGAGGGGAGAAGCAGCAGCGTGTGAGGAAGAAGCAGGAAAAACATCCAGCCCTGGCCGGGCACGGCATCCGACAGCTGAGGGGGCCCGCTATTGCCAGGTGTGGGGAGGGACCAGCAGCTGGAGGGATCCTGCCGTCCATGGCTGCCAGAGAGGGACTGAAGTCATCCAGCAGCAGCTCTGACAGTAAGTGAGGCTGCTGAGCGCTGGAAGGTGTCAGGTACTGTGAGAGGAGTGACAACACACAGACAGACACAGACACACAACCACCCACCCACACCACTGACCAGACACAGCAGCTATATATATATATATATATATATATATATACATACAGTATATATATATATATATATATATATATATATATATACAGCTCTGGGACCATCTTGTACTCAGTACGATGGAGGTCACACAGCTTTCCAGAATCTTCTATTCAGTATAATGGAGGTCACCCAGCTTTCCCAGTATCCTGTAGTCAGTATAATGGAGGTCACCCAGCTTTCCCAGTATCCTGTAGTCAGTATAATGGAGGTCACCCAGCTTTCCCAGTATCCTGTAGTCAGTGTAATGGAGGTCACCCAGCTTTTCCAGTGTCCTGTAGTCAGTATAATGGAGGTCACCCAGCTTTCCCAGTATCCTGTAGTCAGTATAATGGAGGTCACCCAGCTTTCCCAGTATCCTGTAGTCAGTGTAATGGAGGTCACCCAGCTTTTCCAGTATCCTGTAGTCAGTATAATGGAGGTCACCCAGCTTTTCCAGTATCCTGTAGTCAGTATAATGGAGGTCACCCAGCTTTTCCAGTGTCCTGTAGTCAGTATAATGGAGGTCACCCAGCTTTCCCAGTATCCTGTAGTCAGTATAATGGAGGTCACCCAGCTTTCCCAGTATCCTGTAGTCAGTGTAATGGAGGTCACCCAGCTTTTCCAGTATCCTGTAGTCAGTGTAATGGAGGTCACCCAGCTTTTCCAGTATCCTGTAGTCAGTATAATGGAGGTCACCCAGCTTTTCCAGTATCCTGTAGTCAGTATAATGGAGGTCACCCAGCCTTTCCAGTATCCTGTAGTCAGTGTAATGGAGGTCACCCAGCTTTTCCAGTATCCTGTAGTCAGTATAATGGAGGTCACCCAGCTTTTCCAGCATTTGTACTCAGTATGATGGATAGATAGATAGATAGACAGACAGACATACATACAGACAGACAGACAGGAGATAGATAGATGATAGATAGGAGATAGATAGATAGGAGATAGACAGATAGGAGATAGATAGATAGGAAGGAGATAGATAGATAGATAGATAGATAGATAGATAGATAGATAGATAGATAGATAGATAGGAGATAGATAGATAGATAGATAGATAGATAGATAGATAGATGGATAGATAGATAGGAGATAGATAGATAGGAGATAGATAGACAGACAGACAGATGGAGTGATATATAGATAGATAGATAGATAGACAGATAGACAGACAGACAGGAGATAGATGGATAGATAGATAGACAGACAGGAGATAGATGGATAGATAGATAGATAGATAGATAGATAGATGTCTAAAAGCTTATTACCTATACCACTATTATTTTTAGGCAAAGATAATCTGGTTAAAAGGGTTCTCCAGAAAAGAGGGTTCTCCAGAAAGAAAAACAGCATAATTGTTTTCTTCCAAAAACAGCGCCACCCCTGCTCTTAGGTTGTGTGTGGTATCACAACTTGGCTCCATTCACTTTAGTTGAATACCACACACAAAGTGAGGACAAGAGTGGTGCTGTCTGTGGAAGAAGGCAGCTATATTTTTCTAATCTTAAGCCCTTTTACTTTTTTGCGGTTCTATATTCCAGATGTAGAAGCCTCTTACACGGCTCTTTATTCTTATTCACTATCAGAAATGTAGAACAATATTCCCTTTATTATTCAGAAATCCTTGTCACCTGCTGAGGTTTCCTATGGGTAACCTTGGTTGGGGGCCCACTCAGACTCACTCGCCCCCCCTAGGCTGAACCCCTAGCTACGCCCCTGACACTGACTATACAATTGTCACGATATATGCCCCGAACAAAGGTCAAGTAAATTTCTTAAAGAAAATGCTCAAACTTATTGAAAAAAACAAAAATGGTCAGCTAATACTCTGCGGTGATTTCAACGCGGTCCCAGACTTGATTAGGGACTCTACGTACAGAGGACGCTATCCTAGACCATCCCTGGACGACATACTTTGGCAGGCAGAATTGTATGATGCTTGGAGGGCACAACACGGAAATGAGGTAGATTATACCCACTACTCTCACACTGCAGATTCATATTCCAGAATAGACTTAGCCCTATTGGATAACGAATCCCTCCTCAAATTGCACTCATCTACTATAAAAACAGGGACATGGTCAGATCATAGCCCGCTGCTGTTCTCACTTAAGGAGAAGGCGGAAGCCCCCCCTACCTATTTATGGCGGTGTAACTCCTATATCATCTCCCAGGAAAAATATAGAGTTAAACTTTTGGACACCCTAACTAACTACTTTAAAGATAACGATAATGGCGAAACCACAGACACCACCTTGTGGAATGCCCATAAGGCGGTCATACGGGGGAAATTAATTCAGATTGGTTCTTGGGTTAAAAAAGAACGTTCTAAATTAACAGACTCCCTCCTTTCGGACATCAAAAGATTAGAAGCCATGCACAGGACTAACACATCCCCTCAGACATTAGCGGACATTAAGAAAGCGCGTAATGATTTACGCCTGGTACTGCTGACGGATTACGAGAGATCCCTTAGGAAAGCTAAATCCATTTACTATTCGGAAGGAGACAAAGCAGGGAAGACTCTTGTGAGAAAAATTAAGACACAACATGCCAAAGCTAGAATCCCATATTTAATAGATACCGTTTCTGGAAGCAAACTTATTGACCCTAGGGACATAGCATTCAATTTTAAATCATACTATGAAAAACTCTATAATCTAAAAACAGATCCTCACACCCATCAGCCTACCCCTCAAGAAATTGACGCCTTTTTACAAAAAATAAAACTTCCCTCCCTGACCCAGGAACAATTAATGGCCCTTAATTCTCCGATTACATTGGCTGAGGTCTCCCGAGCTATAAAAGACTCCCCCTCCAACAAGTCCCTGGGACCAGATGGGCTTACCGGACACTATTATAGATCCTTCTCGGGTATTCTTGCCCCATTTATGACCAGATGTTTTGTAGAATCTCAAAACAAAGGCACCCTTCCCCCAGAAAACCAGGCGGCCATAATAGTCGCGCTACCTAAACCTGGTAAAACACCCGATAGGCCAGCGAACTTTCGTCCCATATCATTGCTGAACTGCGATTCTAAAATATACGCCAAGATTTTGGCATCCCGACTTGCTGATATCCTCCCCACCTTAATTCATGTAGATCAAACAGGTTTTTTGAAACATAGACAGACATATGATAATACGAGAAGAGTTATAAATATATTCCATCATATCAACTCTACAAAATTGCCAGCAGTCGCAGTTTCCCTTGACGCCGAGAAGGCGTTCGACCGTATTTCGTGGTCGTTCGCCTTCTCGGTGTTGCGTAAATTTGGCCTACAAGGTACCATTTTACACAGCATCCAAGCGCTTTATTCTGCTCCATCAGCGAAAGTTTTCATCAATGGCACATTATCCCCATCATTTCAATTAACGAATGGTACTAGGCAGGGTTGCCCCCTATCCCCTCTTATGTTCATCATGTCTATGGAACCTCTGGCCCAGATGATAAGAGATGACCCCCGAATAGCAGGCGTACAAATTGGCAAAACCATCCACAAACTATCCCTGTACGCAGATGATGTAATCCTTACCCTAACCCACCCAGCGAAATCTCTACCCAATGCTTTGTCTCTTTTAGCTACATTTGGGAAGGTGTCCTACTATATGTTAAATTCTACTAAATCGGAAGCCCTTCCCTTGAACATACCTCAGCCTGATTTGGATGCATTACATAGTGGATGCCACTTAGATTGGCAGAAGACATCCATCAAATATTTAGGAACACACATAACCGCTAATTTGAGACAACTATATCAGGCAAACTATGTCCCGCTACTAAATGATTTGCAAAAGTCCGCAAGCAACATGATTACCTTAGAGATATCCTGGTCCGGTAGGAACGCTGCATTTAAAATGCTATTACTACCACGCTTACTATATTTATTCAGAGCCTTACCAATTCATGTCCCTTTACAATTTTTTCGGAAAGCTCGCACCATGGCGTCCAAATTTATTTGGAATAACAGACCCCCTCGCATTGCCTACAAAGTGATGATTAGACCCCCATTGTTAGGTGGCCTAGGGGTTCCAAATATATATAATTATTACAGAGCGACGCTGTTAAACCAAGCCCGAGAGTGGCTTACCCCTCCAACTAGTTTCAAACCCTGGCATCAAATAGAAGACTCACATTGCAACTTCCCCTTGTCATCGCTTATTTATTCGCATGTACGGACTCGAAGGCTCGTGCTGCACAATTATCCCCCTCCTATGGCTGCCAGCCTTAAGTGCTGGATGCGGCTACATACCTCAGAAGGCAAACAGTATAAATTATCAGACCTCCCTATCCCTATAAATGCCTTATCCGCTGTTCTCCTACATACTTCAATACAGACGCTGACACACTGGCACAACAAGGGCCTCACCAGAATAAAGGATCTCTTTGATAGAGGTCAACTCCTTGAATTCCAATCCCTGACTAAAAAATACAATCTCCCCTCAACTTCTTTTTTCTTATACCTTCAAATTAGGCATTGCCTTAATGAGAGGTCTGATATCGCAGCTTTTTGGGACCCTTTGTTACACCAACTTTTCATAGCCGACTCACGCGGCTTGCGCCCACTATATGAGCGACTGGGTGGTTTTCAAGACTTCCTTAAACCTATAGCCTTAAAGGGGTGGGAAAGGTTCTTTTCCCAATCATATACCGAATCCCAATGGCTTACGGCATACAAATGGTCCTTGAAATCTGTTCTTTCAACTGCTCATAGGGAAAATGTCATAAAAATACGCTTACAGTGGTACTATACCCCTCAAAAATTGCAGACTATCTTCCCCAATTCCTCTCCACTTTGCTGGCGGGGATGTGGCCAAATAGGCTCACTCTTATTAACGGCCCCACAGGCCCTTTTGTTTTTGAATGTGGAGGAAGTTCCTTCTCCGGTGAGGCTCTTATACTGCAAAATTTTATAGCAAAAATAGGCCTCACCAGACAATGGAAATCTCCTATCCTTCCATTATTGGATGACATTATCGCAGACATTCGTCACTGTTATACATTAGAGAGGCTTATAGCCTATAGCAATCATTCCATTAAAACTTTCAACTCAACGTGGGCCCCCTGGGAACATTGTAAATACCATTCTTCACCTCATTGATTGCCATACTATATTATCTCTTACACATATTTTAACAAGTTGTCTCTGACACATACAACATCGGGCCTGACTGGGGTCGGATAAATCTCTTCTCTCTGTATGGAGGACACTACTAATCACCCGTTGGTATTACGAAGGGGGCTTGAGGGGGTGGTCTGGCGCGGACACCCATCCGTATCTTCTATAATTTGCTAAAACAATACCTGTAAGTATTTGAGGTGAGTAGATGGTTGAGGCCTGATATATCAGTCCTTGTTCTGTTTTTGTTTTTCTGTGACTGCGCATTCCCGGGTTCCAGTCCTCTGCCCTGAATCATTGATGATCTAGCAACACATCCTTATCTTTTGAGTGCTCACTAGCTAAAACTTCCTTACTGAAGACGTGACCCAAAGAGCTCCTATTGGTCTGCTACCCTCTGACTGTGCACTCACCTATATCCGACTGGGCATTCGGACTGGGTCGAAGGGAATGCGACTGTTCTTAGTTTTAGTTCTTCTTCTTTTCTTCACCTGATTGTGATTTTGTGTACTTTCTTGTTATCCCTAGAAAAGTTAAAAACGTTTCCTCAATAAAAACTTATTGAAACAGAAGTCATTTCTGTAATTCCCATAGAAAATCAACGGCGTCTCTATTCAATTGTGTGGAGCGCATATCAGGTGGGTTTTCTCTGCCGGCTTAAGAGATACACGTGAAACTAAAGCCGATCCTGGGTGCCTAGGGTGCCTGTCATCCAATCCGCACTGCATTTCATTTCTAGCACATAGCCAAAAAATCGCCCCATTGACTTACATTGGAGTGCAGAAAAGGTCATTTTTTCTCGGTCCCTTTAAGAGGTAGGAGTTAAACAAGCTTAGGTCTGCGGTGCCCAGGGGGGACCCCATCCAGCCCGCACTGAGTTTCATTCCTACCACCTTAGGAAAAAAAGTCATTATTTCGAGGCTTAGAAGTCATTTCTGCAATTCCCATAGATAATCAACGGCGTCTCTATTCAATTGTGTGGAGCGCATATCAGGTGGGTTTTCTCTGCCGGCTTAAGAGATACACGTGAAACTAAAGCCGATCCTGGGTGCCTGTCATCCAATCCGCACTGAATTTAATTTCTAGCACATAGCCAAAAAATCGCCCCATTGACTTACATTGGAGTGCAGAAAAGGTCATTTTTTTCTCGGTCCCTTTAAGAGGTAGGAGTTAAACAAGCTTAGGTCTGCGGTGCCCAGGGGGGACCTCATCCAGCCCGCACTGAGTTTCATTCCTACCACCTTCGGGAAAAAAGTCATTATTTCGAGGCTTAGAAGTCATTTCTGCAATTCCCATAGAAAATCAACGGCGTCTCTATTCAATTGTGTGGAGCGCATATCAGGTGGGTTTTTTCTGCCGGCTTAAGAGATACACGTGAAACTAAAGCCGATCCTGGGTGCCTAGGGTGCCTGTCATCCAATCCGCACTGAATTTCATTTCTTTTTTTAAATTTTAAGCCAAAGGCTAAGATACCTTGCTTGCCCAAAAGGTAAAATTTAACTTTTATTATTTCTTCATTAAAAAAGGGAAAAATAGATGTGCAGTGATTGTGTATTTACAGTGTTAGTTAAAATAGACACACACTGATGTATCCATAGTTGGGTTTATTGTGCGTTCAACAGCTTGTATGTCCCTGGATAATTGTCCAATATTGGGATCTTGCTTGTTGCCACTGAAGGGGAGGTGTGGAATTACCCACTGGTCTCTATGGCCGACTATGGAATGCAATGGGGATTTCTAGGGGTCCTCAATGATATGTCGCGGGCCCGCGATATTTATGCACAGAATGAGGATATACCCTTTGGCATTATCTTTATTTTTCTTAGATGCGCTATGAACTTTAAGTCAACGCCAATACTTTGAAAAAGTTGGGAAACTCCGACGAAACTAGTCAGAAAGATGGCAATGGCAATTTTAATCTACAGACACACTGATAATGATGTCCTAGTTGGCAGTTAATAGCAGCATTGTGTATTGCTGGGTGTAGTATACGGAGAAACAGGCAAGGCTAGATCGCAAGTCTCAGCACCCGCCGTTGCGAGCAGTTAGCCTATTAGGAGATAGTGTACGGAGAAGCAGACAAGGCTAGATCGCAAGTCTCAGCACCCGCCGTTGTGAGCAGTCAGCCCATTAGGAGATAGATATAACCCATATAGGTTCATCTCCCAGCCGCCGATGTGAGCAAGCACACGTTGAACTGGCGTATGACTGTAGGGCTGAGCTGCCACCGCATACAAACAGGGGCCATAGTAGATAGCAATACTAAGTGTGCTATCTCTAAGTCATTGGCCACTGAGTCCAGCCGCACGCAGCAAGCGGTGACAAGTATGACTTAAGTCACTGAGTACAGTGAACACTTGCACGCAACAAGCGGCGTTAACGATATTTTACCACCTCCCTATATCTCCTTTGAGTGACGGCAACGATTACACTATACATTTAGAGTATCAGCAGCTTATACACAATTAATAACTGCTGAACTAGCCGTCATTCACCAACATATGCCGCGTTAAAAATGCAATGGAGAGAAAATGACTTAAAGTTCATAGCGCATCTGAGAAAAATAAAGATAATGCCAAAGGGTATATCCTCATTCTGTGCATAAATATCGCGGGCCCGCGACATATCATTGAGGACCCCTAGAAATCCCCATTGCATTCCATAGTCGGCCATAGAGACCAGTGGGTAATTCCACACCTCCCCTTCAGTGGCAACAAGCAAGATCCCAATATTGGACAATTATCCAGGGACATACAAGCTGTTGAACGCACAATAAACCCAACTATGGATACATCAGTGTGTGTCTATTTTTTTTTTAAATTATTTATTTCTTTATTTTCCAAAATATACATTTAACAATTCATTATACATATTTACTGGGTTACAATACATTACTCAAGTTCATACATAATACACCTATACAGATATGAATCACAAATTTTTAGTCCATCGTGTCATTAAGTAATCCCCTCAGGAAATACGGACTGTTATCTGCAACCCATACAATCTAAATGAAACTTGAATAGCCCTTATAAAAACCCAAACAACCCCATCCACCCATCCCACCCATGCCGTGGAGGAAGAAAAGGGGAAGCGGAGGAAAGAAAAAATAAAAATAGCATTAAGTTACACTCCATCAATTGATTCAAGAGAAAGTTCCGGAATCAATACATAGGCTGTTACCACAACTATATGCATAGATCAAGAAACTTGATTCCGAGGACTAACCTCCAACCCACCCCCACCCCCATCTTCCACCCACCCACCCCATTATGCCCTAGAGGAGCAAGAGCAGAGAGAAGAGAGAGAGAGAAAAAAAAGAAAAAAAAAAAAAAAAAAAAAACATTCAGGCCTCACCTCTACTTCCACTTCCCCCAAATCCGTTGGAATTTAACCATGCCTTCTTTTTTTTTCCTGAAACCAAACCAACTCATAACCCCTAAGCTCTTCAAGTGATCTTAACCATTCAACCTTAGTTGGTGCCTCTTGCGAAAACCATTTATTCAAAATCCTAAGTCGGGCGTAAAAGAGGACCCGCAGCATTAACTGCTTGTCTTCCTCCATCCCCGTCGAAAGCCCAAGGATTGCTATCAGCGGATTACGTGGGATGCTGTAATTAAGTTTACTATTTAATTCATCAAAAATTTCTTCCCAATACTCCCGAATAGGGGCACAGGACCAGAAGAGATGTAACAAGTCAGCTCTTTCCATTCCACATCTGGGGCACGCTGTTGTGTCCCTAATTCTCATTTTATATAGCAACTCCGGGGAATAGTAACATAAATGAACAATGCGAAACTGTGTTATTCTATGCATTTCATTAAGTGAGACTTTACCGATGTTTTTCAAAATATTCTCCCACTGATCAGTCTCGATCTGCCCCATTTGCCTCTCCCATCTGGATCGACTTGCATCAGCCCTACCCTGCTCTCCCAAACCACTCAGCAATTTATATATAATGGATATACGCTTTTTTTTAATATCTAATTCCAAAAGTGATTGAAAAATCCCTGAGTGTACTATAAAAAAATCTTCCTTCCTCCCGTGAGCAAGCTCTAGCATGCAACAACTGATTATAAAAAAACTTGTGCTTGGGTAATAATCCATACGTCTCACAAAAATAGTGAAAGGAGTGCAATTTCCCATTTTCAAATACCTGAGCTATTTTATTAATACCCCTCTGCTTCCAGAACCAACTATTAACAATTTTATTAAATTCACAAATGTGCAAATTATTCCAAAGTGGAGCAAGAGCTAAGCTCCCGCTTATTCCACACCAGAGTCTAGTCTCATTCCAAACTTTATCCAATAAGTGACATAATGAAGAATTTTTATAAGGCTCCCGTGTCAGGGAGCCAGACTCCAATAATTCATACCAGTGATCAAAAGTGCCCAAACTCAATAAGTGTTCAAAAATAGCCACCTTTACCCCTTTTATAATATTAGCAAAATGTGCTGAGAGAAAATATAAACGCAAGTTAGGAAGCGCGTACCCTCCCTTTCTTTTCGGGGTTGCAAAAACAGAGTATTTCAATCTAACTCTTTTCCTTCCCCAAATTAAATCACCCAACAAATTTTCAATTGACTTAAGCCAAGCATCCTCGATCCAGATGGGGGAGGCCATAAAAAGAAAAAGAAGTTGAGGCAGAACAACCATACGAATTATTACGATTCTATCCGCCATAGATATAGGAAAAGTCTTCCATACCCCTATCCTGCTTTTAAGATTCTTAGCAAATGGGATTAGATTATGATTCCGAAAACCATCCACCTGTCCGGAGATCTTGATTCCAAGATATTCCAGACTATCCGATGGTCCCAAAATCCTGAGTTTCCCTATAGGGGAACCAATCTCCCCATCAAGAGGGAGAAGGGACGATTTCTCCCAGTTGATGGCGAGACCTGAAAATGACCCAAACTCCTCGATCTGCCCAATCATGGCTGGGAGTACCTTTTCTGGGTCCCTGACAAACATCAGAACATCATCTGCGTATAATAGAAGCTTAGGAAAACCACAACAGCTACCAAAACCACCATACCCAGGGTACTGTCTTGCCCAAGCTGCTAGAGGCTCAACATAAAGCGCAAATAATAAGGGGGATAGGGGACATCCCTGTCTAGTCCCCCTTCCAAGAGAAAAGGGCTCAGAAGGAGAACCATTTACAATAAGTCTCGCTGTTGGAGAGTTATAAAGTGTTTTAGTCCAATTCAGGAAGCGTCCCCCTATACCCATCTTCTCCATAGTGTACCACAGGAACTCCCACTCCACCCTGTCGAACGCCTTAGTGGCGTCTAGTGACAGGATGGAGCGGGCCCCCGGGACACTTAATTGAATGTTGGCAAATACTCTATTGATGTTGTCATGGACTGTCTTGCCTGGCATAAAACCACACTGTTCCTCCCCTATAACCGAGGCAATCACTTTGCCCAGCCGCAAGGCCATAACTTTTGCAAATATTTTTATATCAGTGTTTAAAAGAGAGATGGGACGGTAGGAATCGACCTCCAAGAGATCTTTACCTTTCTTGGGAATTAAAACTATATGTGCTTCTCTCATGGACTGTGGCAAGGAGCCCCTACTACAGGATTCTTTCAAGACCTCTAACAGAATGGGCAAGACAGCACCAGAACACTTTTTATAGAAAAGAAAAGGCAAGCCATCAGATCCCGGAGCCGAGTTACCCGCAAAGGACCCCAAGGACTCCTCCAGGTCCCCTACTGTCAAATCCTCCTCCAATAAATCCGACTGTTCATTAACAAGTGAAAGCATCTTGACATCTGCAAAAAAAGTTTTGCATCTTTCCCCTGTCAGCCAGACAGTCAGAGCCATATAATCTAGCAAAAAAAATCTACAAGCACTTTTTCAACATTATGTCTACCCTGAACTATCTTACCCCTGTGGTTCCTAAGCCCCGTAATGTCCTGGCGCTCCTGCTGGTTTTTAAGAAGATTAATCAGGAATTTATTGGGTTTTCCTCCCGAAAGGAACTTCTGCTGCCCCAGAAAGGATAATTTATGTTGGGCCTTCTGTCTCAACCACTCCCCATATGTGTCTTGAGCCTTCCTAAGGTTACTCAATGCCTCAGGAGTGCCTTCCCTTTCAAATTCCTTAGTGTGATGTTCCTGCTGCAACCTAAGCTCTCTTTCCTTTACACCAAATTGTTTTTTTTTAATAGAGATCTGCTTCACATAGAGACCCCTGAGATAAGCTTTTAAGGAATCCCAGACAATTAGAATATCTGCTGTTCCCTTATTTGTGTCCCAGAACCATTTAATTTCCTTACTCATTTCTTCTTCATTATTCAAAATATTGAGCCAGTGCTGGTTCAGTCTAAAAGGTTTAGGAATATAGTCATCCCCCTGGCCCTTTAATTCTAACAGGAGAGGAGCATGATCAGAGATAGTTTTAGGCTCTAGTCTGATATTTTTAATATATTTTAGCCCCATATTGTTAACAAGAGCTAGGTCTATTCTAGAGGCAGACTGGTGCGAGGCACTGAAGCAAGAGAAAGCAATTTTATCCGGATATCTCAATCGCCAGGCGTCAAACCAGCCTACCTCTTTGCAGAATGTCCTAAGAGGAGATGATTGCCCTAAGTTTTGCATTCTAAAACTTTTACGATCTAAACTTGGATCGAACACGCAATTGTAGTCACCAAGCGCAAACAGGCACTCATACTTTTTCCCCTTCTGGAAGTTCGTCAGGGCTATCAAAACATCTACCTTAAATGGTGGAGAAATGTAGATAAAAGCAATAACCACTTCCCTTCCGTCTAACTTCCCATGCATGAAGACATAACGACCTCTTTGATCCACTACTGAGGAATATAAGGAAAAATTGACTCTCTTGTGGATAAAGACGGATACCCCTGCAGAGTAGGAAGACAGAGTGGAGTGCAGTTCGTATTTCACCCAGAGTCGCTGACATTTATAAATACTGTCTTTATCTAAGTGTGTTTCTACAATACCCACTATAGCAGGGAGATGTCTGTTAATTGCGTCAAAAATGGCTACCTTCTTGACTCTTTCCGCCATACGTCGCACATTCCACAAAAGAATTTTAGTGGGGGTCGCCATTCACCAACTGGAGAAGAGAAGAAAAGAAGAAAAAAAAAAAAAAAAAAAAAGAGAAGAAAAGGAAAGAAAACCCTCTGCTCTTGCCCCTCACCCTCCCAACCCCCCCCTTACCCCCCATTCCCCCCCAACCCCCCCACCCCATCTGTCATGCGTACTATACGCATAACTCCAAACTAGGCCCTGCCTCCGCATCTCCGAAGTCCCCCCCGCCCGGGCTTCCCATATTATTCTCAGGCATTGATCCCCTTAGAACAAAACATTTCAAAAGTAGTCACTTTTATTATAGCCCCTCCGAGTCCAGCCATTTAGTCACCTCCTGGGAGTTTGAAAAAAATTGGACAGAATTTTTATATACTATCCGTAATTTGGAAGGGAACAACAGAGAGAAAGCAATCCCTGCTGTCCTAAGTCTTCTCTTAGCTCTCGATATGAGCTCCTTCTAATCTGAGTGTCACGAGAATAGTCAGGGAATAGTGAAATTTTTGACCCATTGTATTGGATATCGGCCATTTCCCTAGCTTTCTTAAGAGCAATATCTCTATCACTTGAACAAAGAGTTTTAACCAAAAGAGTACGTGGGGGACTCCCAGGAGGTGGCTTCTTGAAAGGGACACGGTGGGCCCTTTCCAACCCAAATAAATGAGAAAAGATGTCTCTTCCAAAAGTGTCCACAAACCATTTAAAACAAAAATCAGCTGCATTTCCTCCCTCTACCTCCTCAGGGAAACCAAGTATTCGTATATTACAACTACGGGCACAGTCCTAGAGATCTATGACTTTATCCCTTATGCGAGCATTTTCCCGCCCCAAACCCGTTAACTCCTTTTCCAACGCCCCCATCCTTCCTTCCATCTGGGGTAGTGATTTTTCCAGAGAGGTAAGTCTATCCTTAATAGACGCAGAATCTTGTCGAATAAACATAATCTCAGAGGAGACGGACCCAACCTGAGTGGCTAGTTCCTTAAGCGAGGTATTACATTTTGCTATTTCCAAAAGAATAGTGTCAAGTGCTGCAACTGGGGGCTCATTCGGTTCCAGTGAGGCCTCATCAGTGCGGGCCTCCTCACTGAGAACCGCGTAGCGAGAGCCACCAGGAGAAGCTGCCTTGGCACCTCGTATTTTGGGAGGCATTGGAGATTTCAGAAACTTATCTATCTTAAAGGATGAATTTAAATCCTTGAGTGAGCTATTGCTTCCTGATTTACGATTTTGTGCTTTAGCTGGCATAATCAACACAAAAACCTTAAGGGGGCAGTAGAACATACAAAAAGACACATAAGTAGATCTTCATATTGGCTGTCATGAAGGACATAAACAGGGTTGCATGTAAAATAATAAAAAAAAAAAAAAAAGAGGGAGATATTACGCTTTACGTGGTAAGAAACAAGATTCCAATCGATAAAGTTCATAAACAGGGGAGATAGGAAAGTAACGACCGTTAATTCCCTTCCTTTCACTTGTTTGTAAACCTCCACCTCCAATATACAGCGAGGCCAATTCACAACCTGGCCCAGGAATCTTGATGCAAACGGAAAGTCCTCACCGGGTCGAGTTTTAATGCCAATACACTGCAAAACCAAGGAGGGAGTAAAAAGGAGGGTAATAAAAACAAGATATTCAATCTTCAGTACTTCCGATCTAATAGCCTTTAAACCCAGCATGAGAGGGTAAGCCTGCGTACCTGCACCCTGATGACATACAGTTCTAAAGTATTCCTGGTCTTTCACCTTCTCTAGTGTAGTAATATATCACAGAGCTTGGAGGTAAAAGTCCTGAGGAGAAGGGGAAATAGAAATATACAGTCACAGGGCATCTTACTTTCCCGCCCACGTATTGCTGTATTGCCTTCAGAGTCATTTCACAGGGACTTACTAAGTCGGGTAACAGGAAAAAGGAGCACGGCTTACCCTCACCCAGCAACGTTTGAAATAGGAAGGGGACGATCACAGCTTGAGGCTGCATAAACACCAGCAGCAATGGCGCCCTGGCGTCTTGACTTCAGTCCGTCACGTGACTGCATCTGGGCGGAACAGGAGCCTTTTATGGTTTGCATGTCTTGTATGGTTACCTCCCACATGTTTAACCCCCATCCTTGCTGGATCTCGGAGCCGCGGATCTCGCGGTCCTGCGGTCATCAGACCCCCGTCTTCGGCACAGTGCGTCCAGAGGGGAACCCGAAAAGAGAGCACCTCCAGACTCCCGGCTCCGTCCGCCACCTCCATCACCGCACCACGCGACTCCCGTCCCCAAACGATCCGCAGCCAAACAGGCCTCCCCTCAAGCCAGGGAGCCAAGAGACCGCCGACCCCAAAGCCCCCAGGTCCAGGGACACAGGCACACAGGTACGGCTAATCAGGGTGTTCAAGGGGAGAGTTCATGGCTCGGCGCCCGGGCAAACGAGGCTCCGGAGGTGCTGAGAGGCAGGGTGCAGCTACGCCATCTTGCTGCTGCTAGCCACGCCCCCCCGTCTATGAGTGTGTGTCTATTTTAACTAACACTGTAAATACACAATCACTGCACATCTATTTTTCCCTTTTTTAATGAAGAAATAATA
Organism: Dendropsophus ebraccatus; assembly: GCF_027789765.1. Lineage (NCBI taxonomy): Eukaryota > Metazoa > Chordata > Amphibia > Anura > Hylidae > Dendropsophus > Dendropsophus ebraccatus. The sequence goes on along the minus strand of NC_091468.1, from coordinate 30,657,341 downwards.
AAAGTTAAATTTTACCTTTTGGGCAAGCAAGGTATCTTAGCCTTTGGCTTTAAAATTTAAAAACTATAGACAAATACCTCCCTCAAGGTTAGGATCACTCACCCCAATCTAACACATAGAGAGTAAAACCCTCTCACTACCCGATCCTATTCCCCACTATAGTGGGCAAGTACCGATCATACAGACTACTAAATACGGTTACGTATTATGGCAAGTTTTCTGTCCGATATATTATCAACTGAGACCCTCCAGAGTGCCGCGAACCAAGTATTCTCTCTATCAGACCTCCCACTAAACAGTATCGATATAAACACAGCATTTAAGGAATTACAAAAGACCTATAAGAGCTATATTAGGTCATGGTGGGAGATCAGCAGCCTCCAAACATATATTGATCAGAAAATAGTATATCGGGGGCTCCGTGTTAACATCCGCCCAAACGCACATCAAGAGGACGCCGAATTCATCAAAGGGTGGCACGAACTAATTGACCGCGAATTCGATACGGATGCTAGAGTATCTACTAACACATGAGAAAATTGTCTTTTCGAAGCTAACAACACAACTAGAGACACAACTTCAACAAATTCAATTTTTTAGCACTAATCCGGAATTTACAAACTTTGAAACGAGGCTACAGCGACATATAGAGATCTTTCAATCCGAGATAAAAGAACGAAAGCACCGTAAATATATCCGTGACAAAAGAGACTTTGAAACAGGGGAAATTTATAAAGAAGCCAACAATACGAACAAGTACCAATACTCCGAATATTCGGAATCAGATTACTCAGGTACTGAGGATCCGACTCTTCCAGATAATAGTGGTTATCAACAACAGAAAGCGAGGAACTTTAACCCTAAAAAACAAACACGCAAACCAAGGAGTAGAAGACAGCAAGCACAATACCAAACACCAAATCAAGGATGGACACAAAATCAAGCACCACAATATCAGAGACCACAAGAAACAATACCAACAATGACTGGAAATTCTGCACCCTTACCACCATCTGGTACACCTTCCTTATCCTCTGCACACCCCAGCACTATGATCAACAACGCACCAACCCACGATACCGGGACACATACAACAACAACAAACGAACTTTGCCCCACTCACTATTCAACCTCCCATCACAAGTCATTTTTTAGGCCCAGCACAACTCAGGGACCGCAGCCAATGGGCATACAAGAACCCCCGATACTAACAAATGAAAAACCACAAATCATGAATTTATCCTCAACCACACTAACAGATATGGAAATCCAAATATTGGAAAAAGGATTATCATTCACACCTACCCCTCGTTTTGATGAATTTATGTGGATCAAAGACATTCACCTCTTCGCTAGGAAATTAGCACTCCACAAATTTATAAGAACAGACAAGCCAATCCAACTAATATATCCACAAGAGAAAGAGAGGCAATAGAGACCCTCTTCGACTTACAAACTGAGAATGAAACGGGAATATATGAATTTTCAGCACCCGCCACAAACCTACGACCAAAGTCTCTATTCACACCATCTCTGGTGCGTTTCACCAATATCGATAAGTTTGTAAATTTGGTATGTAATGACATACAAAAAATAGAAACAAAAATCTCTAAAAATGACATGAACCTAACTCATCAGAAAATCAGGCATTAAAAAACCTCATCAAAAACCAACAATTGAAATAAAACCTTCAGACAAGGGCGGAAACCTAGTAATTATGGAAAAAGAAGATTATAAACAGATGTGCCTACGATTACTACAAGACGATGCCACATATGAAGTTTTGCGATCTGACCCCTCAAAAGAATTTCTGACTGGAATCAAAAACCTACTCACTGAAGCAAAAGGACAAAAACTAATATCAGACCTTGAGTTCAAGGCTCTCTATAATCCCACTCCAACATTGGCTACATTCTACGCCCTCCTAAAGTCCACAAACAGAGGGACACCTATACCAGGACGCCCGATAGTCTCGGGCAATAATTGCCTCAATGAAGGATATAAGCAAATATGTGGATCAGGGTATTAGCTCCTTTTGTTGAAATATTACCATCTTACCTCAAGGACATAACAGCTACAGTTAAAAAATTACAAGAAATATCAGTCACATCCGAGGTGATGCTGGCCAGCTTAGACGTAGAGGCCCTTTATACCAGCATCAAACACGAGCACCGGCATCAATGCCGTAGATTACTTTTTGTCAAGTAGGGGTAATACGTTTATACCTCACAACAAATTCATACTTAAATTACTGAATTTTCTGCTATCACATAACTATTTCATCTTCGATAAAAAGTTTTTACCTTCAAAGACCGGTACGGCAATGGGCACCAGCTGTGCCCCCACCTATGCCAATCTCTATCTAGGCTGGTGGGAGGCCACCTACGTCTTCAATGACAATCAGCAATGTTACACAGATCACATACTTTTTGGGGGCGCTACATCGATGACGTCCCTAATTCTATGGGACAGAGATTGTAGCGCTCTTCAATGAATTCGTCATGAACCTTAACTCCAACCCTATAGGACTCACCCTGACCAGTGAAATTCATCCGAATCAAATCCATTTTTGGAACCTTACGATTACAATTGAAACAAACGGTGATCTTTCGACAAGAATATACCCGTAAATCGACTGCCACCAATAGCTTTTTACAATGGAAAAGTTTTCACCCTACACCCCTCAAGAAGGGCATTCCAGTTGGACAGTATCTTAGGGCACGGAGAAACTGTTCCACAGAAGAGGCATTCCTGGACGAATGCAATATATTGTATCGTAGATTTATCAATAGGGGATACCCAAAAAAAGTGCTCCATAGGGCCTTCTATAGAGCGAGAACCACAGATCGCAACAGCTTACTAAATAAGAACATGTACACCGTCACACCATCCAAGATCATCAGATGCATAGGTACCTTTGATTCTGCACATTATAAGATCAGACAAATCATACAACAATACTGGCCAGTATTACAGGCTGACCCTGATCTAAAGGAAGTCCTCTCGAACACTCCGAGTATCACATACAGAAGAGGCAGGAATCTAAAGGACCACCTGGTACACAGTCACTTCTCAAATACCATCGACGAAAACCCACCAACAACATGGCTTCGATCCTATATTAAAAGGCTCTTATCCATGCGGGTACTTGCGTACATGCAAATACCTACCAAAAAGTGAAGACCTTTACTAACCCAGTTGATCAATACACTATAAGACAATTTATAAACTGCCAGACTCGAGGCATCGTATATGCGGCCAAATGCCCTTGCGGGTTGATATACATAGGAAAAACCATCCAGCCCTTAAAACCGTATCGGCTCACACCTAAGCAATATTAAAACGCGGACAGAAACCAGTGTAGCCCGCCATATTACTGAGTTCCACAATGGAGACCCCAGGGGTTTTATCCTTCTGGGGTATTGAAGCAATACGTCTTGGGCCAAGAAAAGGAGACCTGGATATTAGGCTCCTACAAGCTGAAGCCAAGTGGATACACCGCCTGCGGACACTCTACCCACAGGGGTTAAATGAAGGGTTCACTTTTACCCCCTTTCTATAACTACAGGACACATGCAAGTGAAATCAAGTATACACAGCGTTATTTTAGAAGATCCTAGCTCTGTGAAACAAGTATCAAACACCTCTATATATTCCTTGGAATTCTCAAATTACCTTAGGCAACAGGTACAGAGATCTCAACAACTAAATCTAACCAATATAATATATATATAAAAAAGGGGAAATACTCACCATATCAGTAGCTGAAACTTTCATATAATGGTGTATAACCATCAACAACAGCGTATTGCGAGAAACAGATGTTGTCCAACCCAAGCCTTCACACGGGGACCTGGAAAAAGCTAAGTCCCTGCGCAGACGCAATGAACAGTCCAGAGCCCGTCAGAAACTAAGTCTTGACGCATGCGCAATACGGGATAACTGGACCAAAAACTAAGTCCCGGCGCAGACGCAGTAGTAAGCGCAGTGTCTTAACTGACCTAAGTCCGCGCGCATGCGCAAAGAACAACGGTGGAGGCGGGGACTAGCAAATCACCCGCGAAATTTGAATGTGGAGGCGGGGATTAGCAAATCACCCGCGAAATTTGAATGTTAGAGGCTGTCCCTGCAATTTAAATGATCGTAGTCATCCCAAAGGGATCAACCCCCCGAAGATTATGATTGGTTAGCATCCTAGGATCAGGGGCGGACTATCCTCAGCATCTATATAGTCATCACTGAGGCCCCGCCCGCTAACGCCAATACTTTGAAAAAGTCGGGAAACTCCGACGAAACTAGTCAGAAAGATGGCAATGGCAATTTTAATCTAGAGACACACTGATAATGATGTCCTAGTTGGCAGTTAATAGCAGCATTGTGTATTGTTGGGTGTAGTATACGGAGAAACAGGCAAGGCTAGATCGCAAGTCTCAGCACCCGCCGTTGCGAGCAGTTAGCCTATTAGGAGATAGTGTACGGAGAAGCAGACAAGGCTAGATCGCAAGTCTCAGCACCCGCCGTTGTGAGCAGTCAGCCCATTAGGAGATAGATATAACCCATATAGGTTCATCTCCCAGCCGCCGATGTGAGCAAGCACACGTTGAACTGGCATATGACTGTAGGGCTGAGCTGCCACCGCATACAACAGGGCCATAGTAGATAGCAATACTAAGTGTGCTATCTCTAAGTCATTGGCCACTGAGTCCAGCCGCACGCAGCAAGCGGTGACAAGTATGACTTAAGTCACTGAGTACAGTGAACACTTGCACGCAACAAGCGGCGTTAACGATATTTTACCACCTCCCTATATCTCCTTTGAGTGACGGCAACGATTACACTATACATTTAGAGTATCAGCAGCTTATACACAATTAATAACTGCTGAACTAGCCGTCATTCACCAACATATGCCGCGTTAAAAATGCAATGGAGAGAAAATGACTTAAAGTTCATAGCGCATCTGAGAAAAATAAAGATAATGCCAAAGGGTATATCCTCATTCTGTGCATAAATATCGCGGGCCCGCGACATATCATTGAGGACCCCCAAAATATCCCCATTGCATCTCACAATCTGCCATAGAGACCAGTGGGTAATTCCACACCTCCCCTTCAGTGGCAACAAGCAAGATCCCAATATTGGACAATTATCCAGGGACATAAAAGCTGTTGAACGCACAATAAACCCAACTATAGATACAACAGTGTGTGTCTATTTTAATTAACACTGTAAATACACAATCACTGCACATCTAATTTTCTCTCTTTTTAATGAAGAAATAATAAAAGTTAATTTTTACCTTTTGGGCAAGCAAGGTATCTTAGCCTTTGGCTTAAAATTTAAAACTATAGACAAATACCTCCCTCAAGGTTGGGATCACTCACCCCAATCTGAATTTCATTTCTAGCACATAGCCAAAAAAATCGCCCCATTGACTTACATTGGAGTGCAGAAAAGGTCATTTTTTCTCGGTCCCTTTAAGAGGTAGGAGTTAAACAAGCTTAGGTCTGCGGTGCCCAGAGGGGACCCCATCCAGCCCGCACTGAGTTTCATTCCTACCACCTTAGGAAAAAAAGTCATTATTTTGAGGCTTAGAAGTCATTTCTGCAATTCCCATAGAAAATCAACGGCATCTCTATTCAATTGTGTGGAGCGCATATCAGGTGGGTTTTTCTCTGCCGGCTTAAGAGATACACGTGAAACTAAAGCCGATCCTGGGTGCCTAGGGTGCCTGTCATCCAATCCGCACTGAATTTCATTTCTAGCACATAGCCAAAAAATCGCCCCATTGACTTACATTGGAGTGCAGAAAAGGTCATTTTTTCTCGGTCCCTTTAAGAGGTAGGAGTTAAACAAGCTTAGGTCTGCGGTGCCCAGGGGGGACCCCATCCAGCCCGCACTGAGTTTCATTCCTACCACCTTAGGAAAAAAAGTCATTATTTTGAGGCTTAGAAGTCATTTCTGCAATTCCCATAGAAAATCAACGGCGTCTCTATTCAATTGTGTGGAGCGCATATCAGGTGGGTTTTTTTCTGAGATACACGTGAAACTAAAGCCGATCCTGGGTGCCTAGGGTGCCTGTCATCCAATCCGCACTGAATTTCATTTCTAGCACATAGCCAAAAAATCGCCCCATTGACTTACATTGGAGTGCAGAAAAGGTCATTTTTTCTCGGTCCCTTTAAGAGGTAGGAGTTAAACAAGCTTAGGTCTGCGGTGCCCAGGGGGGACCCCATCCAGCCCGCACTGAGTTTCATTCCTACCACCTTAGGAAAAAAGTCATTATTTTGAGGCTTAGAAGTCATTTCTGCAATTCCCATAGAAAATCAACGGCGTCTCTATTCAATTGTGTGGAGCGCATATCAGGTGGGTTTTCTCTGCCGGCTTAAGAGATACACGTGAAACTAAAGCCGATCCTGGGTGCCTAGGGTGCCTGTCATCCAATCCGCACTGAATTTCATTTCTAGCACATAGCCAAAAAATCGCCCCATTGACTTACATTGGAGTGCAGAAAAGGTCATTTTTTCTCGGTCCCTTTAAGAGGTAGGAGTTAAACAAGCTTAGGTCTGCGGTGCCCAGGGGGGACCCCATCCAGCCCGCACTGAGTTTCATTCCTACCACCTTAGGAAAAAAAGTCATTATTTTGAGGCTTAGAAGTCATTTCTGCAATTCCCATAGAAAATCAACGGCGTCTCTATTCAATTGTGTGGAGCGCATATCAGGTGGGTTTTCTCTGCCGGCTTAAGAGATACACGTGAAACTAAAGCCGATCCTGGGTGCCTAGGGTGCCTGTCATCCAATCCGCACTGAATTTCATTTCTAGCACATAGCCAAAAAATCGCCCCATTGACTTACATTGGAGTGCAGAAAAGGTCATTTTTTCTCGGTCCCTTTAAGAGGTAGGAGTTAAACAAGCTTAGGTCTGCGGTGCCCAGGGGGACCCCATCCAGCCCGCACTGAGTTTCATTCCTACCACCTTAGGAAAAAAAGTCATTATTTTGAGGCTTAGAAGTCATTTCTGCAATTCCATAGAAAATCAACGGCGTCTCTATTCAATTGTGTGGAGCGCATATCAGGTGGGTTTTCTCTGCCGGCTTAAGAGATACACGTGAAACTAAAGCCGATCCTGGGTGCCTAGGGTGCCTGTCATCCAATCCGCACTGAATTCATTTCTAGCACATAGCCAAAAAATCGCCCCATTGACTTACATTGGAGTGCAGAAAAGGTCATTTTTTCTCGGTCCCTTTAAGAGGTAGGAGTTAAACAAGCTTAGGTCTGCGGTGCCCAGGGGGGACCCCATCCAGCCCGCACTGAGTTTCATTCCTACCACCTTAGGAAAAAAAAGTCATTACTTCGAGGCTTAAAGTCATTTCTGCAATTCCCATAGAAAATCAATGGCGTCTCTATTCAATTGTGTGGAGCGCATATCAGGTGGATTTTCTCTGCCGCCTTAAGAGATACACGTGAAACTAAAGCCGATCCTGGGTGCCTAGGGTGCCTGTCATCCAATCCGCACTGAATTTCATTTCTAGCACATAGCCAAAAAATCGCCCCATTGACTTACATTGTGTCACGGCCGCGGCGGCGTCCCGTGTTCCGGGCCGCCGCCGCGACCTCCTCCCATCTCATGCAGCTGCCGGGGTCCTTGTGCAGGGCCCGGCGCTGCTGCTAGTTCGGCCCCTGGGGGCGCCTCACCTCTCCTCCGCTCCTGTCTCTGTCTGTGCCAGCCGGCGCGCGCGTCCCCGCCTCCTAGGGCGCGCGCGCCGGCTGTCTCAGATTTAAAGGGCAGTGAGCTCCTGATTGGTTCACATGTCAATCACTCCCCTATAGTTCCAGCCCTGCCCCACTACAGGTGTTGGAGCCTCTACATGCTTCCCATAGCGTTTGGCCCAGCTCCCTGTTGTTCCTGATTCCTATCCGCACCTGGTCCCTAGTCCCTGTTCCTGATTCCTATCCGCTACCTGGCCCTAGTCCTTGATCCTGTTTCCTGTTCCCTGTGACACCTTTGCTCCTGTGTTCAGCCTGTCACCTGGGTTACGCCCACAGACCTCTGCCAGCACCATCTCCTGCCTACTGCTCCTGCCACGCCTCGCCTGCCGTCACTAGCAACCAAGCCAGGGTAGCGACCTGGGGGTCGCCTGCCGCAGCAAGTCCATCCCGCCTTGCGCGGGCTCTGGTGAAAACCCGCGGCCCCTTAGACTCCGCTCCTGGTGAGGTTAGTGCCATCGCTGTGACGGTCCGGTGGATCCACTACTCCAGGCGTTACAGTAGGCTCCAACCATGGATCCCGGCGAGGTGCCTGATATCCGCGAAGTAGCCCGAGGGTCGCCCTAGAGGCGCAACAAATCCAGAAACAGTCGCAGCAGATCCAGCAACTCACTGCCGCTTACAGCAGCATATTACAGCCCAGCGCACACCACCTCCTGCTGCTTTTCAACACTCGACTGGCTCTTCCAAGTAAATACTCTGGTGACTCCAATTGTGCAGAGGATTTCTGCTCAGTGCACAGCATATTGAACTTTTAAGTAGTCAGTTTCCCACCGAGCGCTCTAAAGTGGCTTTCATCATCAGCCTATTGGAGGGTTAGAGCTCTGGCCTGGGCCACGCCACTGTGGGACCGAGATGATCCGTTGCTGCCAATCTCCGAACCTTCCTAGTCGAGTTTCGCTCGTCTTTGAGGAACCTGCCCGTGCCTCTTCAGCTGAAACGCTCTCCTCAAACCTCTCTCAAGGGAGCTCCTCTGTTGGTGAGTACGCATCCAGTTCCGCACCCTGCGGCAGAATTAGACTGGAATGAGGCCGCTCTACTAGCCACCTTCAAGAGGGGTCTGTCCAGTCGGATGAGAGACGTGCTTTCCTGCCCAAGACCTACCTACCTCCCTGAACGAACTCATCCTACTGGCCACAGGGTCGATACTCGTTTTTCAGAGAGGGAGGAGGAGGGTCTGGCATGAACGGCGACTAGGCCTGTCCCGTCGCCATCACCAGCTGGCGCCGGTCTTCCAGAATCCTGATGTTCGGTGTCCCAGTCGACTCCTGAGATTCTATGCAGGGTGGAACGGGCTCACCTGACGTCTGATGAAAGACAGTCGTTGGAGCTGAATCTCCTGCCTCTACTGCGTGGTTTGGACACTTTCGACTGAGATGTCCCCAACGTCCTCAAGCGTCAGGGAAATGCCAGCACCTAGGGTCCAGTGGGAGAGGTCTCCTAAGTGTGAATGCCACACTCCAAAGTTGTCTAGTGACAGTCCATCCAGCACCCTCAGGACACACACTCACCAGACTATGCCTTTCTCGATTCTTGGTCAGCAGCAATTTTATTGCAGCTACATTGGTTCCAGAGAAGGCGGCTACCCGTGCCCACTAGCCAGACCCCTGACTATCTCTCGGTCACGGGCGAGATTCTTTACGACCAGTGCCAATAACCAGACCGCACCTCTATCTCCAGCGTGGCACAGTCACATCTGGAAAGATCCCTTCTACGTCTGCCCCTTCTTCTTCACCACCTCCTGGGACTCCCTGGCTGCAATTACATGCCCTAA